>NC_040890.2:17756764-17871764 GCF_900634795.4 Betta splendens | reverse complement strand
TTACTGGGACAGACGGTTACTGTAGCAAATGCAAAATCCACTATTCGTGCACACAAGCAAAGACTGCATCTGTATTTAATGCATCAGTGGACAACAGCTCTCTGGACTCTACAGTTTAGGTCAGAAAAAATATCAATGATTATAATTACAATTATGTTTGATTTTTTTTGAAGTTTTCATTGAATGTATTTTATGATGGTTTATTAATTAGAAGCATTAAAAGCACGTTTACATCACATTTTAACAGTGTGGGATTCTCTCATTTACGGACTGTTAAGTCTCTCTCTCTCTCTCTCTCTCTTCCCACTGCTACTGTTTGTATATAGTGGATGGACAGTTAATTAAGGGTTTAGTCCACACTATGTCGGGCACTTGCTTACTATAAATAACTGAGTGACACCGACTCGCAGCCCTGAAACGAGGAACAAGCACAAAAGCTGCGACTCGGGCCGACTGACATGAGGCCACTAGAGGTCAGTGTTGCCCCAGCACCCACCCTCCTCCAGCCTCTGGTTACCCCCCCCCCCCCCCCCCTCCCCCCTCCCCATCCGAGGGTCCACTCCTTATTGTCATTGGGCTCACGTAGGCTTGTGCTCAGCCACAAACGAACAACTTCTCAGACAAAGACAGCAGCCCGCAACATATGTAACCAGCATGTTAGCAGCCACACTGCCAGTCTTTAAGAGGCGTGTGAATGCACGGCATGAGTGGTACATCTGCTGCGTGTGTCCGTGTGTGAAGGTGGTAGGAGTTGGGAGGAGGAGGGGCAGTGATGGAGATGTGTGTGTGTGTGTTTGTGTGTGTGTGCGTGTGTGTGTGTGTGTGTGTGTGTGTGTGTGAGGAAGGGGCTGGAGGTGGAGGGTGTGTGTGTGTGTGTGTGTGTGTGTGCGTGCGTGTGTGTGTGAGAAAGGGGCTAGAGGTGAAGGGTGTGTGTGCATGTGTCTGCGTGTGAGGAAGGGGCTGGAGGTGGAGGGTGTGTGTGTGTGTGTGTGTGTGTGTGTGTGTGTGTGTGTGTGTGTGTGTGTGTGTGTGAGGAAGGGGCTGGAGGTGGAGGGTGTGTGTGTGTGTGTGTGTGTGTGTGTGAGGAAGGGGCTGGAGGTGGAGGGTGTATACAGATATCGGTGATAATGAGAGCTGGCAAGGAGCCAAACTGCCTCCTAGAGAGAAAACAATCGCACACGCTGCGTATACATGTGTGTGATGTGCATTAATGCACGCGTGAGAAAGGGAATAATGCAAAAGAAGGAGCCTGGACGATGACGCCGCAGCTCGTAGGGGCACAATGTAGAGGGACAAGTGGGAAGAGAGGAACGTCTGGAGACGAAGCGGCCTGAAACGCGCCGGTCCAGGATGAAAATCACCCACACAATGGGGAGCAGTTTCCACCAGCTTCCCAGTGGTGCTGTGGGTGCAGCCGAGCCTTTTATACGAGCGTCCTCGCTCCTTGATCCTCGCTCGACCCGCTCTTATATCTCAAGTGTCTTATATCAGCTCTGAGGAACGGGGAGCGATGTCTGAGGAGCGATAACGCAGGACGCACGGGGCCGTTCTTCACGGAAGTCTTCACTGGACACTCACAAGTCTTTATTGGAAATCTGCAGGTGAAGCTCCAGCGAGAGCGGCGCCGTTTCACACCAGCGCGCTAATAACGCGATTTATGTATTCTCTCTGTTTTCAGATTTACAATCTGGCTAAACGTTGGTGAATCCGGTCTCTCTTCAGCAGTAAACACTATAAATGTCTGTCATTATTTACACCGAATAACCTCAAACATCTGCACGTCAAGCAGAAATCTGCTTAAAACTTTGCCTATAAAACTTTATAATCATAACATAGAAATATATAAATATAATGTAATCAGCCTGGTAAATAAATAAACATGCTGCTATTAGAAATAAATTGCTCATGTGAATCCTGCAAGAACTGAAGTGCATTTACACACTGGTCTGAAGAATATTTATGGTACAGAAAGCATTATAATATCTATATATATTAGGCTTGTGTTTCCTGGAGCAGGAGTCTGAACAAAGGCACGTGCATCAGACGTCATGCCCTTTACACCAGCCGCGCCTCATCCAGCTGCTAAACGTGCACCTTCCAAGTTACAAAGATGTTTCCAGGCAACATACTCACGGCAGACGCTGTTTTCTTTTAGCACATTAGTAGTATGGAAACATCATTTCAAGGAGACGAGGTTGCGGTATCGCTACATTTCCCATTAAGCCGAATCAAGCCTGTGCAGAATATGAACAGGCTTTTAGCTGAACTGGAATGACCCAAGTTAAAAAGACTGGATGCAACGGTGTAAATATAATACAGTATGTGTATAATGAGCGCTGGGTGGAACACGGCCGGGCTTTTTGCAGACAACACGCTCACAACGACGCGGAATCCTCCAGGGGGAGAAGCGGGCACGCGGTGCAATACTCAGCTGTTTAAGAGGCTGTTTAACCTCTGGCTCTATCAAGTGGCCTGTTATGGAGACATGGAGCCAAACACAGCAGTCGCAGGCCCAGATGTTTGAAACGGGGTCCATGCACAGGTCTGAGCAGATTAACAGATCAGAACCAAGGCCCAATTAACAAACCGACTAAAAAAATATATCTAAAATCAGTTGAATGCAACGTTAAGCCTGAGTCCAGCACCTGCTATCAGTCTCATCAGGCCAATGTCGACTGGTCATAGAAACACGCGTGAGGACAAACAACATGGTGTTTGTAGATATTTATAGGTTTTTTCTTTGTTGGTTTAATTCTTTTCTCAATTCAAAGTTGAGTTTTTGACGGTGCCGGTTGGAGTAAAAGTGCTAAAAATGATCTCTCACTTACTATTTTTACCTGTAAACAGTAAAAGCTCATCAGCGGCTCCGCTTTCGGTCACAATCACACCTTTGGATCCGGGACCGGAGCTGCAGGACGCAGCCGAGTCGCCGCGACCTGCAGGCGGTCGGAGGCTCGTGTTCTTTCACACCAGCAGCCGCTTCCCATTCATGCCGTTCTGGAGCTGCTCATCGGTGCCTTGCTCAAGGGCAGCGTGTCACTTTCACCCCCCACATTTTCCCACGTCGTCCTGAGATTCAGGCCGCTTCTAAAGCTGCTGCGGACGCGTCGTTGAGCAACTTTCTTAGAATCGAGTGCAGAACGAACCGGTGTTGTAGGAACAACGATTAGAGACATGACAATATTTGTGACACGCTCCCACCCACAACAAAGCAGCAACGGGAGCACTTTGATTCGCAGTCTTGTTATTTTTAACCTTAGCTGTTGTTCCACTATTTCAGCTCTAATGATTTTTATGTCATTTGTGTCACTCTTCATGACAGGTGATGCATTTTCTCCTCTTCTTCTGGGGTGAGATGTTTTCATGCGGTCCCTCGGGGGGTTCTTTGTCTCCGCACAGGTTTCAGGTCCCCGTCGACGCTCGTCTCCCGGAGTTTGTTCCCCCCTCAGTCGTTCCAACACATTAAAGCTCACAGCTGCAGCACCGTTACAGTAGGAACGTGTGGTCTCTGCACACATGCAAGTGCAGAGAGGAAGGCAAATAAAGAGAAGGAGGCAAACCGAGTGGAGCTGATGCTTACAGGTACCTGACTGGAGAGGCTGAAGTTGGTGGCGGGGCTGCGCTTCTTGCTGGCGGCGGTGCCCACGCTGCTGTTGGCGCTGCTGGCCGAGTTCTTCCGTTTCCTCCTCTTGGTGGTGGTCTGTCGGGCCGGCTCAGCTTTGGCGCGACCAGCAAAGAGAAACAGAGGCCATGCCAAGAACATAATGCATACAGACGGAGGCAAGGTGTGTGTGTGTGTGTGTGTGTGTGTGGGCGTGTGTGTGCGGGCGTGCATGCAAACATGCCTACTCTATGTCAAACAAGCACAAACGCATGCACAGACAGCAGAAGCACACAAATCCAAATTACACACACGGGCGACGAGTGAACACTGATCCGTGCTTTGTTTCCTTCAGAGGTGAAGCTGCACAAACACCTCCCAAGACAAGCACTAGTACGAAGGAAGCGCCTCCATTTGCATGAACGCTCAACGATGGACCACGGTGCTCAGTGAAATGTAAATCTGTTATGACTGCGCTCCACAGCATCAGCCGGACCGGCTCCCGTCGGGTCCATTCGGGCCGGCGCCGGCACCGACCTGTTAGTGCCGTGTGCAAACATGCAGCGAAGCGTCCGTTGGGCGACAAAAACGCAGCGAGCGTCAAACTGCAGACGAGCGTGTGAGAGAGAAGATACCTTTTTTGTGATTCGTGGGAAATATTTCCGTTTTGAAGTTCTGCGGGTGTCCAGCTGAAACCGGAGCCAGAATGAGTCGAGTTTTACTCAGGTTAAATAGTTTAAGACAGAATGAGCACAGAGAGTCACACAGATGCTCTTAACGTCCTCCAGTTATGAAATATGCAGAATTCCTAAATGTGCATTTAAACCACATGTGAAATCATTATTAAGATATAAAGTAATGACTCAGGTTAAATGATGATCTTGGTGTTTCGTGCGATTCACCAAATAATTTACGTACAATGCATTATTTATAAACACATGCTTTAGAAAATTCTGCCAACATTTGTTAGAAAACATTTTCCTTCTATTCTGGAGAGAGACACAAAACCACTGCTGTGATCTTCAAACAGAGTCTGAGAATGAAATACATTTTTCGAGGTTCTCACTAATCACACCGAGGGAGATGCGTTCGCAACCAGCGATTTGTGATATAAACAACAGTGAAACTGTAAATCAGCAGCAAAACAATAATGTGAATTTTTATCGGTATCTTTTCCCTTTTGATTCCTGAGTTTGACAGACGTGAGCAGAGCAGAAAAAACGCAGGGCCTATTGTCAAAGACAATCATTTCTGTTATTCGACTGGTTTCCTTCGATGCTTAGCCGGTGACGCACTGAAATCACTTCCATTTCCAGCTAGAGGACTTATCAGAGCATGAATGCGCCCGCGGCTTCCTTCCTGGCCCGAACCCCGAGCAGCGTCCGAGCCCAAGAAGAATCGCAGGAAACGGGGAAAAACCGCAGCGCAAGCTGAGCTTCACGCGTCCGACAAACGCAGACGCGACACGACCCCGTGTTGGAACTAACACGGATCCACCTTTAACATGTGGAAACCGGCTGATGACGGGTGATGTTTGTCACATCACACAAGTTAGAAAACAGCAGGGAGGATTTCATATCAAGCTGCTCCCTCCTTCCATGAGCACAATTATTCCTCAATACAAGAGTCTATTTCTCTGCCCTGACTTCATATTCATAAAGTGCTTTCCGTGTTTTTCTTCTTCTTTGGAGAACGTCGTCGTCGCTGGGGAGCCGCCGGCCGGGGACTCGGATCTACTAGTGTGATTACACCCGGCACCCTTAATTAAAGGTACACAGGTCTGAGTCGAAGGCGTTTTGACTGGTGTTGGTTTTTAAAGACATCTTGTCACGCCTCGCTAAGCATTGCTGTAATTTGCAGCCACTCCGATGTGTCCGAAAACGCCGTCTCGCTCGCGCGCCGCAGCTTAAGGCCGCGCAGCCAATTTGAGCCCGGCACTTTTCAGAAACCGCCCTTAAAACATCAATCACAGGAAGCTGAGAGGGCCGTTAACGCGCGGGGCCGCGGTTCGGGAGGAAACCCTGACTTCTGATTAATTTCACACACCTGACAGGCAAAACATCTTTAAGGGATTAAGACGTATAATGGATCATTTGGATACGTAAATGATGCAATGAAAACAGAAAGCTGTTCCTGCTTCCAGACAGTGGGTGAAAGTGGACCTGCAGCTTTTTGTTCAGGACGTGAGCTCGTCTTTGTGCTTTGGGCCGGTGCTGTGTGTGTTCCGTTACCTGGCGGCGCCACCATTCTCTGCCATTTCTGGAAGAGGCACGTCTTGAGACAGTCCCGGGGGCTGAGGTTGTAGGTCTTGTGCCTGGACATGAGCTCCTGCATGGGCTCCAGGATGACACACAGCTGCAGACAAGGAGCAGACGAGCCGCGGCGTTAGAGCCAACGTGGTCACGTGACGTCATCGAGGTGAAGACGGCTCCATTAATCACCACAGACCGACTTTGAGCGATTAACTGCGCAGTAAATCCACTTTTTACAGACACTGATAATGAAGCACCATTAAAAAGCAGGTTTAATATCAGGAGTTTCATGGAGAACAAGCGGCAGAGAGAAGAAAACGAGCACGTAGACGCGTCTTAATGTGAGTTGAGCGAACGCTGCTGTTCGGTTCCTCGTTCCCACACTGAGCTCAAGCAACAGCCTCCACTTAAACGAACTGAAGCGCGGTATTCAACAACTGTGCTGATCTGCAGAGATGAGCCGGGGGTCAGGCTGTCGCCTTCGATACGTCAGGCTCAGCTCATCATCAACATCTGGATCCCATTGTTCTCCAGATGCCACAGTCAGAACCCAGAGCTGCAGAACTGGATCAGCGTTTGTTTCTGTTAACACACTCACCAGCGTCCAGAGCTGAGATGAGGAACTGATGGTGTTTAGGGGCTATTAGCAAAAACCCAGACACGATACTGTCAGAACAGCAGCTACCGTATCGATGCTCCTACAACAGAGCCCTTTCTACACAATCTTTGTTCTTCCACTGTTTTGTCTCATTTCTCTCATCCAACTGCCTGAAGCACAGCAGGAAAAACTGCTCAAAGTAAACAGATACAGTAAAGATGGATGGATGGACGTGGACCATTCACATCCTCAGGCTTTTTATGTGGTGGTTTTCACTCTTTGGTGAAGTCTGACATGTTAGTGCTGCGTTTAAGGACTAATGTCACGCTAAGTTAAAGACAAGTCCGGTCTAATCCCAAATATATGAAGAGTCTGACCCTGTTGTGATTACGATCTGGCAACTAAATCTACTTGGTTTAGGTCAGAGAAACATTGTCATGCTTCATTAGACCATGTTTCCATTGTTGGTGTCACAGACAGATGTTGCGTTTACCGCCTCCTCCACTAGAACAAGGTCGACCGTAGGTACAATTAAAACGTAATTACCCACAGATATGAATAATCTTTGTTTTCATTTGGTTGAATCCAAACTCTATATATTCACTGTTCCGCTGTCAGAGTCGTTTTAATGCTTTCATATTATAAACACGCATGTTTACATTAGACGGAGACCTGAACCCTCACATCAGCGTGAGCGCTGTGGGATGGATTTCTTCCTGCTTTGGACGACAGACATTTTATATCCATGAAGAATTGCTGACTTTATTACCAAAGACCAAAGACCATCTCAGACCCGGTGCAGCGAACGTGAGCTCGCGCTCCTCATGCTGTGACCTGTGAGCGTTGGACCAACGAGCGGCGCTCCGGTCCGAATCGCTGGAGTGCGAGCGGGGGCCGGTTCTGTAACTTGCTCAAGGGCACTTTGACAGACGCTGCTGAGGGAAAGGGGACTGTTCATCATTGCTCAGATGATCTCATCCGACCTTCAGCGTCGCTCCACCTCCGCGCGTCTGATGTCAATGCTAATCAACGCGCTCGTCCCGTCTTCAGCCGCGCCGCACGGCGACTCGGAGCCGAAACGGGAAATAACGGGCGGCAGCGCGCGCGTCATCCGTTATCGAATACGGCGTGTGTTAAACAGGCTTGAAAGCCTCGAACAAATCACCCGACAACAAGAGAAAACGCTTTTAGCGTGACGGATATTCACACGGTGGAGGTGCCGCAGACTAGTTATTCTAACAACTGTAGACTCAGCGGCTCACGCCAAATTACCCCCCGTAAACACAGCGGCGTCTGCTGCTGCCTGTGAGGACGGCCGCGGCTCCAGGTGAAGGTAACATCCCTGCAGCAGACTAATCCCGTGTTCTCCTCTGATAGGTCCCTCCTGACACAGTACAGTAATATTCCTCCCGGCTCAGCCAACAAGCCCTGGCTCTCAGCCCGAAAACAAGGGCTATTTTCAGGCTGAATAGTAGGAAGCCCGCAGCTCCGATACATGGGAAGGCCTAAATACTCCAAACGACACAAAAAACGTGTGTGTGTTGGCATGGGGGGGTTGTAACCTCACAACCAGGAAACTGTCAGTCTCCTTTGGAAGCACTGATAAATACTGGGAAGGGCCTTTTCTGGAGCCGGTTTAATGTGAGGAAAGGGTGGATTTTGCCTCGACACCATTTGATAACAGCAGAGGAAATATAATGTTGAAATGCTGTGACATATTCAATAACAGGGAGAACACAGCGCTGGGAGCCAAACTGGGCACAGGGACCTCCACAGGGACGGAAGACGAGGCTTTAGGGGTCGCATAAAGGACAATTTGCTCGTTTCCAGAGTTTTTAGCCAAATATTGGACAAATCTGCTCAGACGTCAAATTACTTCGGAATGAAAATCACGTTAATTAATCTGTGAGACAATCTCAATTACATCTTTAACTGCGATATCGTTTCACTCAGGTTTTTAAGCATAATATTTGAGGTTCCGACTCTGGAGGCCATTCATTTCAGCCAACGATGCAGAAGCAACGTTGGGCGTCTTCAGACAAACAACTTAACCTTTTCCCTAAAACGCACGTTGTCAGCAAACAGAAGTGTGCTGAGCACTGACCGTCTGCACCTTAAATCTGAGGAACCCACGGCGGCGGAAACGTGTGTGTAATCAGCGGTACTTGAACGAGGCGTTGGGCTGCGTTACACTCGCTTTCTGTATAGAAAATCGCGGTTATTGGGAAACAAAAAGCGCTCCCTCTCCCGCTCCCGTCTCTCTGTGCTTTTCTTCACTCGTTATTATAAGCAGCGGAGGTGCCATTCCCCGATTTGCGCGCCATTTCACAATTATGAGTCTCAACAGGGAGCGTTCATTAATGTTATGCTAATTTTCTGTATCCAATTAATTCTCCTCTCTCCCCGTGTCTCTCCTGCTTGCTCTTGTTCTCCCATTTGGAATTCGTGGCTGTCAGTCAACTGTGGAGTTGAAAAACACAAACAAAACCCTGTGAAATAATCACTAATGTATTCAGCCGGCTTATACTTCCCCATCCGCAAATTATATTGCTGCGGCCAGGTAGAAAAACATGTATATGCAGAGAGTAAAGAAGAAATAGGTGCTTATTTTTTGTTTTGATGCTATGCACTTTTAAAATTATACACTCAGGTTTCAGAAGCCCGAGAGTCATAAAACGTGTTAGGCACATAAATAACAGCATAAGCTTCAGCTTCCAGTTAGACAGAGAGAAACAGCTGCATTTACAGTCACGATATGACCTTAAGGAACCAGAGACTGAGCTCCAAACAGTATTAGTCAGTATATAATGTAGAAATCTGAATAAAAAGAGGAAGATCTTCACAAGAAAAGTAAATGTCTTCCATAAACCATGAGATATAAAGTTAGGAAACGTGAGAAATAAACACGTGTGTGGGAACAGAAACAAAGGCAGACTGACAGTCACAGACACCGGCGCCGTCTTACCCTGAGGTAGTTGAGGGTGAAGTTGGTCAAACCCATGCGAGTGATGTTTTTGGACAGTTGCTCCAGCACCTGAGGGTCTTGTGCCTAAAGTCAGCGACAGAAAAATGACAATGAGGAGGAAGTGGCGTTCGAATACAAACATACAGTGTGACATTATCAGTTTTGTTACGTTTGCATTCAACTGGCTGTGACTAAGCGAATTATCCACAGGCAATTAGGCTAATTAGAGCTTGTTGCATGAGCACAACTGACAAATTCACATCCTCAAGTCATGAATCCAAGTAGTTACAATTGTTACTGAGCAGAAGGATTTCTGCCCGTTGTTTCAAACTGCACCTTAAATAAACAACAGCACTGTTTTATTTCATTTTGTTGAGATTTGACGATGACGTTGAGTGGACGTGAGCTGTTTAGGGTGAAGGCTACACAGGGAATCAATTATAATTTTAAATCAGTCAAAATCACCTAAAAATTGATTTAACCTCCTTTTCATTTAAAGCCTACATAGTGAAGAGCTGTGGTCAAGCTGGCAGATGCAGTATTCACACAAATGTGGTGAGCGAGGGGTGGGGGGAGACCAGCACGAGTGACACCGGAACAGAACCGGCCGTTCGCCACCATCATCCCCGTCTCACCCGCAGCAACTACACGGGGCCCGCACGAGGCCGCCCGCTGTGACGGAGTAAATATAGCGCGAGAGCAACGCAGAGTCTCGGTTCAAGGGGCCGAAGTCAGACACACAACAGCTTTAACGCATAAACAATTCAAGACGCATGGCAGCGGTTCAGATTCCAGGTTTAAACAGCGGATACGGCGTCGGACGACTCTGACAGCAACTGAGGTCCGAGGCGGCTTCTCACCGCCCTCCACTCGTCCCATTAGAGACCATTAGAGTTCACGTGTTTGACTCCACTGTGATTCTAATTGTGTATTTATGCCATCTGTGCTCCACACACTGTCCCACGATGAGGATGCGCGTCGATGAGTGAGAGGCGGTGCAGCGGATGTGACTGCGGACGGACCGGTGCAGAGACGCTGCAATTCGGTTCCGTTTCACATTGATACGATTCTGATCATGCGACCCGCATCAGGCGAACGTGTCCTGCAGCAGCGTCTCCTTTTGCTTTATTTTCCTCTTTAATGGGAGCAATGACTCCATCACCAGCTCAGTTCAAAGTAATCAAAAATAACTGCTGAGACCCGTGTTGTTTACAGAAAACATTTAATTAACATCACTAGCATCAGTACAGGTGAGTTCCTGAAGTCAGCATCTAGTGGAGAGTTCAGGAACTGCAGGACTTCTGGCACTTCGCTCTGCTGTCGCAGATTTTACAACTTTAAATTATTAATTATTTTATGTATGAACCTTATTTATCTTAATTACCTTCAATATCTCTGTACATCAATTTATAAATACGAATCTGGGTTTTTCTACAAATGTCTCAGTAGAGCATGTAAAATTTCAGAAAATATAATTTTTTTGGAATAAATTTCAGGCTTGACAAATTTTACATTTAGTTAGTTTTAGTTTTTTATAGTGTTATTAATTTTCTGTTCTTCCACTTAAGCAAGATATTTTTGCACAGTTTTCACACAAAATTGATTTGATGAGTCCATCAGTAATCGCTAATACTGCTTCCAGGCTTCTTATTCTTTTAAAACTTCAAAAAACTAAAACAAGAACCTTTTTTTTCCACCAACTTTTTCTCAGGAGAGAGAATGAAAAAAAAGTGCAGTCGTAGTTTAGCTCACTTCAAAAACTGGCCTTTCCACAGCGGCTACGTCTGCAGCTTCGGCTCCTCTTTTCCAACTCCCGCGTGTCTGTATCTGCTTTCATTAGTCCAGGCAACGATCAAAAGAGTGAGCTCACACTCGCACACAAATCACTCAAGATCTGGCCAGGACCCACAATACCCCACAATATCCCACTCTCCAGGAATTAGTGTGAATACCCAGAGGGGCCAATTTATTGGTGAGTGAAATTCATATGAAGATGTGGCCGGAAAAGAAGCTGGCTGTTCAGGCAGAGCTGCCTTTAAGACACACCTTAGGTCCAAGGGGCCAAATGAATCCTATCAGCCAAATGAGAAGCGAAGCGTGTTTGGCTTTACTTCCTATTAGGTTTTAACAGCGTGTCAGTGGCGGCTCCACTGTCATCGCCGCTGTCATTCAGTCACATGCTGTACGTCTGCTGCACAGATGCTAATTACAGCTTCTCCCAAACATGACAGGACATTTGCAGACGGCCCCTGCGCACTGTTTAACATTTAGTGCATGTGTTCAACTGTTGCAGAGCGACAAGTTGACACGTGAAATTATATGAGGGAGGGAAACGCTTTCTATTCTCCGTCACGTGCTGCATCACTAATAGATTTTGTCACCGAAGCTTTAATTAATGACCACGGTGAGTGCAATGGATACTCACCCCCACTTCTCTTCTAGTGACTCTCCTAACACATTTCATCATTTATGAATCCATCATAATCCACTACTTGGTTAAAGGACGGGAGCATATTGAACTTGAAGCTGTGCATCCTTCAACTTTAGCGTTAAAGGTGTAAATGAGACAGTTGTTCCTGTAGCCGCACACGTTTATAAGTGTCATTCACCTGGTGGGATCTGTACACATTAAGTATGTTTTAGTGCTGGGGTGGACATTCTACAATGGACAGAGGTGCTGCATTTGCATTTGGTTTACAGTGATGAGACGTTCTCTCTAGTTGCAGCCACAATGACTAAATGTGTGTTACTCTTAGTGGAATTAAGCTGATTATTCATTCGACCTTGTTTTTTTTTTCTCTTTTTATCCTCAGTGGCCTTTGATGTCTGCAAATAAATTGGTTTGCAAAAATCCCTCCAAACTGCTTTGTTGGCGTTTAAATTTCACATGCTCACAAACAGCTTCTGAAAAGTGGCTTGGCAGCGAGCAGAGCGCCTCATTAGGATCCAAAGCAGCGACACCTAAAGCAGCCCATTTGTTTCTGATTCTTCTGTCGCATGTTAATGATGTCACACTCACGTGCATGGCCAGGATGCTGCGGGGGATGAGCTCGCGGTACTGCCGGATGGTAAAGTGCCACGTCTTGATTCTCATCAGATCATCAAAGGCGAACTCCAGTATCAAACGGCCCTCTGTACAAACCTGGATGAAGATCACATGGACGGCGTTATTTTACATTCATCCTCAGTCTGATATCGCTTTCAGTAATCTTTAACCAGCTGGCATCAGCTGATCTGGACTCAGACAAAAATTAAAGCCTGTTTATTGGCCAGGCGTGATTTTGTTAAGAAAAATTGCTGGAAGGGTTTCGTCTCCGTTTTGGAATTTGTTCAAGGACTTTGTAGCGCGGAGCGAGCTATTATGCTCCCAATATTTACTCTGCTCGCTTCCCTCATTCAGAGCATCTGTCCTTGGGCCTCTCAACCATCCAGCTATTTCTAAAATGTGAAAATAAATGTAATCTGTAGAGGGGTGTGTTTACGCCAGAGACAAAAGAACTTCAGGTCAGAGAGAGTTGCCAATTAGAAGAGCGAGCGAGAGAAAGAGAGAGAGGAACAGCAAGGGTAAAAAAAAAAAAAAAAAAAAAAATCGCCCCTTTAGCTGAATTCAGCGTTTGCCGGGGCCCTTGTGCTTCTCCTGTATTACGTTGCTGTGACAACCAGGGAGAGAGAGAGGAGAGAGAGAAATGGAGAGACAGACAGAGAGAGGAGAAAAAAATCAGCTGATTAGTTGGCATGGCAACGGCAAAGATGTAATCCCACCAGACACACTCTAATCAATGCCCCCAGCGCAGATGGTCTCCTGAGGATCAACAAGAAAGAGGCTAGCGGCCATACTGCCCCCCCACCCCCACCACCACCCCCGCCATCACCCCCATTCCTCCTCACTCTCATCTCCTTCTTCCCACCCACCCATCTACCCTGGCTGCTCACGTGCCTCACCGCTAACTCCGACACATTCACTAAAAAAAAAAAAAAAAAAGAATAAATAGAAACTCCACAGCTCCAAAAACCCTGAATGCAGAGCTGCTGCTGATGTCCTCACTCTCTGTGCAGCAGTGCATTACTGGAGTTATTCAACCAGCTGAGATTAAAATAGTGCAGTTAGAAAGATCCAATGAAAAAAGGACACATACCATTATTATTTCATAAACAATAGAATCTTTGGATCAGGGTTATACTGTACTTTAACGATGTACAGCTGCATTTATACTACTTCTTACTTGCTTTTTATCATTTTTATGCACTAAACTATTTTATTATTATCTGTTTAATAATGCACAAAAACTATATGATTACAATTTTCTATATTAATATTTCTGTCTATCAGCTATGCATCATCTGGGACCTGCTGTGGGCTCTGGTGGACTTGTCTGAGCTGCATTGTGGCTTCGCAGACCCCGAGTCTCAGGTTAACTCGTTAACGCGTCATTAATCGGCTTCCTTCCACTCGGACTGACGTTTAGTCATGTAAACAAAACATAGCTGCAATTCTTCTGCTTTGAAATGAAATGAATCACGCTTGTTATGTAACGGATGGGCTTTTGCTAAAACCTATTAAGAAAGCCAAATACTTGGGTGTGTGTGGGGAAACGGGTGATTCTTTACACCATTCCAGCAGATTTATGATATTTACCCAGCAGCAGTGAAATAACTTGAATTGTGTTCAGTACTGAGCCAGTGTCTTCTGATGCTTTCCAGGTGCTGTAGCCTACAGCGAGACAAAGCCGCACTATTGATTTCTTTTTCCATAGTGCCAACTGTGTGTTTAGCGTTGCCTCCACCATTGCTCTTATTTTGTCTGCTTCGCTGTAACCAATACATAAATTGTGAAACCACCTAAATCCGAACCAGAATAAGAAACACTTTAATTGCCAAGTGTAATAAATGCGCAGGAATTTGTCCTAGCGGTACTGGTGCAGACATACATTAACCACAAACGCAACCAGCGCAGCCTTTTTCCACAGATTCCAGTGTCGGCTCCATCATACGGAGCTTTTTATTTCAGCATTACTGAAAGCCAATTGGCTGAAATCTAATATTTCTCACAATGACCCTAACCAATTTCTTCTTTAGCTAAATAATGTTCCCGCATGAAGACTGTACGGAGGAAAATCCCCTTGAATTAAAAAGGCTTCCATTAAATAATACAGCCCCTGACAGAGAGTCCCCATTGATTTAAGTGCAGGGTCATAAATCTTCCACACAACGGGGCTGGAATCAGGGGATCTCCGGCTCAAAAGAGCAAGAAAGAATAACAGCGTCCTGCTGCTGAGGCGTTATTCAATACTGTACCTCACATGACAATCAATTATAAAAGCAGAGGAGATGAAGGTCATTAAGTCAATTATGAATCAAAGTATCCTCAACGGTAGCAGCGAGGCGTTGGCGTTTGCAAGACTGTAACACATACGTTAAGTATCGGGGAGTATTCTAATTCATGTACAAACATTAAATAGTCTTATTTTTAATTACAGGAGCTAAAGCTAAAATTAATGGGCAACAATGTTGATTATTAAACGTTTTTATAAAGAAATTTGCACATTCACAAATTAATATTTTCAAGTTTTCAATTTCTCTTACTCTTAATTTAATTTTAATCACTTTATTGATCCCTGAGGGGAAATAAAAGACACATCAGTAGCAGCGTAGTTCCACGCGCCAGCTCGGGTTCAGGGTCTTGCCCAAGGACTCACTGGTGGAGCAAAGCAAGCTACGAGCAACTGGGAGCCTATTAGGTCTATTTCTGCTATTTTACATACTGCAAGACGCTTTCCCCCAGGACAGAACCTTTTACAACCCCAGTCTGTGAGATCCACTCAAAAAGTTAGGATACTGTAAGTATGATGTGTCCGTGGAGAAGAGCACATCTGGAATCTGAGAATCCGAACCACAGCATTAATAGCTGTGAAACGGCTTCTTCCTCCTGTCAATAAAGGCTGAAATGTCCACAACAAAACACAGTGAGGAGCAGAAAAACTCATGTAATTACATTCAACACAAACGCGGTTCATTCACAGAAATATCAATGAGAAATAATATCAAACATGAGATAATGGAGGGAATAAATAAGGAAAGGAGGGGGAGGTGTTTGTCCGCATTCAGTCAAGGTCATCTATCAAAACATCGGCGTAAAAACACACGCGGTCGTAATGTAGGTCAGAATGTAGTCATTCAAGCCTGGCTGTGATCGCTGGAACAGAAAGCAGCGAGCGTTTACAACACTGGGAGGAATGTCAGCAGCTCCAGCCGAGGCTATCGCACAGACCTCCAACTCGAATAAACCACGAACCCCGCTGTTCATGTCACATTAATTGAATTAATAACCTTCAGCTTCTCTGTTGAGCGACTGTCAAACAGTGGAGGGGAACTACTGCGCTTTTTACATCTCTAACAATGACAGCAGGCTTCACCGAAGGTGCCTCATAACTAAGTTAAATCCTTGCATCTGGATCTGTGATTATCAGGTGACAAAATCAAATGTGCCTAAAATTTGGAGAAACTACTATAATCCAAGCAAAGCTCAGAAAAACACACACCCACCAGTCAATTTCCCCCAAAAATCCACTCAGGGAATTAAATTCACTTGAGCTGAGATCACTGTGTCACGGACTCGCCTTTTGCTCCCTGCTCACCTCCCAGCATGCACCAGCCCCCAGCTGGGCCCCGGGAACAAGGGCCGTGCCCCCGCGGTAACACACATCGGTGTGGGAAAGCGTCGCCTGCTGGGCACTGAGCCGAGGTGCTGCGGAGCCGGCGCCGGTGGCCTTCGGTCAAATTGGCACCCCGCGTCAGCCTTGTCAACACCTGCCCCACCGCTCACGGGCACCTGGAGGGCGCCGCCCACCGCCACCGCCAGCGCCAGCGCCCGGCAGAACCGGGTCAGGTGAGCAGCGGCACGGAGGAAACGGGTAAACGTGAAAGTGAGCTCAGCTCCTCTTAAATCTGCCGCGGTCTGGTCTCAATAACAAGCCAGCGGAGCACCGGGACCAGTACAACCAGCACAGCAGGGCAGCTGGAACTGGTCTGCTGAACTGGTTCTGGTTTTATGGCATTTTCCCATAAAAGACAGGAAGTAAAAGTACAAGAAATGAAGTTTTAGTGTAGCAGCATTATTCGTGCCCATGCAAATAAGCCAAATCTGAAATAGAAATTTTGAAAGAGAAAAAAAGAGAGAGAGGAGGAGAGACGGGCAAAGAAACAGACAGATAGAGGCGGGCGAGCGAGAGAGCGAGAGAGAGAGAGTGTGGGAGAGCAAGAGAGCGAGTTGGGAGCTGGGGATGATTTCTCTAGGGATGAAGGATGCGGGTGTGTGTATGCATGTGGGTAGCGGAGGGGGGGGGTGTCGGGGGAGAGAAGGGGGGTAGAGCAAAAAAAGAAGAGAGCGGGATGAGAGAGAGCTGTGGAGTAGAGAGCGAGGGGAAAACGAGCGAGCAAGCGAGTCAGGCAGGGGGGGATGAGAGAAAGAGAGGAGGGGAAGGGGAGGGGGGCGGTGGAGGAGGACGGGGAGGGCGGGGGTGGCGGTGGTGGGTGAGGAAAGCGAGGCGAGGCAGAGCTGATTGAGATTCGGGCCTCCAGAGCTGCAGGCTCGCTGCTGCTGCTGCTGCTGTGAGCTCAGGGAGAACACGCTCAGTTATTGGAATTCTTTTTTTTTCTAATGAATTAATTCTTCTCATCCAATTTAGGTGAAGATTAAAAGAGAGCAGTGCTGCAAGCATCAAATTTAGCTTTTTTGGTGACCGGGCTTGTGCCATTCGGTTTCTGTTCTGTACGGTTAATATCAGACGCCGGTAATATAGTGTGATTTGTCTTTCTTTGTGTTTCGGGGGAGGCTTGTTTACAACAACATTAAGGGACATTTCCTGTGTGTTCACGGGGATGGTTCACACTCATTTACTCCTATGATAGCGCAAAAAGCCCACTCTCCATCTGCACCCATTCAAAACACCCCCAACCATCATCCACTACCTGAAACAAAGTCCGACGTGTTCTCATGAGGCCCCTCAACATACAGTATGCAAACAAGGACCCACATGAACCTAAACTCCCTTTAAATCTAACGATGAGCTTCTTTGCTCACTAATCACCACGTTTCTGCAATAATTAAAGTATTGTCAGATTCTCTTGGTTGTACAGAGGCTGAAAACAGCAGCAATATTAGACAGATTAAATTTAAACGTCTGTCAAGCCAGAATGATATAATTTGGTTCTGGTCCAAAGTCAGTAACAGTAAAGACGAAGATATAAATTCACATCTCCCTCTATCAATCATTCTCATGAATGCACATTTTAAGTGTAAAATGAATTGAAACCTCCTCATCTTTGAACTTGGGAGCGTACATGCCTACGCTTTACGGGAACAATGTTTTGTTCTTTTTGAAACCTGTGTTTTTTTGATCTGCTAATAAAACCAGAAAAAACATAAATTTATTAAATGTTCCAGATAAAATTATGAAGCAGTGGTGTCGAGCATTTTGTAACATGACATAAACTAAACATTCTGCATAAAACTGTACTCACACATTGCTTTGTGATTTTCATGCTTTGAAACACAGCGACGCTGTGAAAGCAGCAGAGATCAAAGACCAAACGCTGCTTATATCATTAAGACGTTTTAGTCCTGAATGTGGCCACGAGCACCAAACTGCCCCTGACTGAACTAACGCAGGGTTTGACTTAGAACCAATAAAAGCTAATGTCCAGGATCAAGAGAAACACAGAAACGCTGCTAAAACGCTCCTTAAAGTCGGACGGAACCAAACAGGAGTGCTTTGGTGAGAACAGGATGTCACGTCCTCCGTCACCACGGTTACCACGGTTACCACGGCGCGGCTCACGTCTGACACCTGAACATCAAGCGGGAGGCGAAGGATCTGCCGGAGCTCTGCCTCGGTCACAGGCCGTGGCTCCTCCAGCTCCGTAATGACTCCCATCGTCTAAATGCTCCCAGGAAGAACGCCTCCGATGAAGTTCATTTGTATTGGAGACCAGTAAAATAATCCCAACCCACTGGCACATTCTTTCATTTCTTTTTAGGAAATAAGATTTTGGATCTCAACAACAGACAAAATGACTTCCTGAAATGGAGATTTTTCCACCGTGATGTTTTTATAATTCACTATTTGGTCTCACAGCCCTCGGCGGAGCAGCCAGGAAGTTCATTTCAGACCCTGCGCCCTAGAGAGGGAGCGCGTTCTGAAAACAAGACGGCGGAGAGCCACTGTATTTAACGTCAGAACCGTCCGGGCCGGCGCCGCCGCTGCAGCGGGTCGTGGTACAGGGAACATGGAATCCCTGCAGGCTCTGGCCTCACGTTCAGGTGGAGTCAGCGGAAGAACGCTAAGCGCCGGCGAGCGGTCTGGATCCGACTGGAGGAGGATCCGCTCGCTGTGAGGATCCGCTCCCCAGAGACCAGATGGCGCTGATCTCACCTGTGGGTTCCCTCAGTGCCGTCCAAACAGAACCTCAGCACCACATGTTCCCACTAACAAATAGGAGCTCCGGCATCAGTCTCTGTTTTTTTAATGGAAGAGATGCAAAGTCCAAAATACTTGAGTGGGAAGAAACATTTGCATTTTGTGTTGAGTCATTCTTTGAAGACTGAATCTGGTCGTCGTCTGTATTCCCCGTAAAACATACAAGCACATAATGCAGCTGCTTTCTACTGTATGCTCCAAGATCAGACAACCAGAGAGCGAGAGAAAGAGGGAGGAAAAAACCCAAAGGCTGTAAATGGATTTGATCTTTAACCAGTTAAACACTACACCTGATCCATTATCGTAGCCTGTGATCAATTATTCATGGCGGGAGACGCTCGGGTCAGCGTTACCTTTGTAAACATTGGCTTCCCGTGCTGGGTGACCATGGTGCACTGATCACAGTCCAGGGTGATGCAGGAGTTGTGGAAGGACTCCTTGGAGTGCTTGAGGATGTAGTGGAGCTCGGTGACGCCGCCCTCGAACACTGTGCTGAAATAACGGGGGATCAGCGTCCGTCCGATCGCTGCGGGGAGAGAAAGGAGAGCGGCTGAGTTTGGAGAAGCTATGAGAGACGAGGCCTCAAGGTCAGAGGACGATCGGCTTAGCTCGAGATGAAAGAAAAACAAAAGTGAAAAATATATTTTCTAAGAACTTACTTTTTTTTTAAACAGTAACGGTCACATAAAAACCACAAGAACAGTATTAATATTAAAATCAGGAAGTAATAAAGACAAAACCTTCAAATTTGGAGCAACAAACTTTATTGAATCCTTGACCTATTACTTTGTTTGAGAGTAGTTTTAGTCCATGTGAATGGCAAATATGTTTATTCTAAGAAAAAAAAAAGCATAATGACAAAGAAACTGTTCGATAAGGAAACGTGCTGTTTATTCATTAATGAGCATAAATAGATTTATTATCTGTCAAAACGAATGAAAATGAGAATGGGGGAAAATTAGTTTTTAATGCTTTTCCTGTTTGACCCTTTCATTGTGTTCCAACAAGAGAAGAGATGGAATCTGCTGTGATTTGTTTAACTTCAACTACTTGGCTCTTGTATAAAAAATGCAGCCTCGGCTTTTCACCTTGCTGAGGGAACATCTGCTAAATCCTTGAAGCGCACACACAAAATGTCAATATTCATTCACATTCATTCTTATTAAAAGCTGAAAAGTCCTTTAATGACACTGAACAATACGTGCTTTAAAAACGCTGCACCACATTTTTAGATGCGCTTTAGAAACGAGGAGGAACTTGTGCCGTCGAACAGCAGCCTCCTGCAGAGCATCGATTCATGAATCACAACAGCCACATTACGGACGAGCAGAACCCAACGGACTGTCCAGAACCCTGGCGACCCGGTGAGCGGAACACCAGGCCGCTGGCAAGAAAAGTGAAGTACTTTTCACTTTTCATTGTATTGTTAGTTGCTTCAAGTGTCAAACGGATCTTCTGGTGAAGACAAGTAAATTCAACTTTCTCATCTGAAGATTCAAAAGTTTTGTGAGACGATTCGTGAGCCCGACTGCACAGGAAGAGAGTCGCACATTTTCAAGAATAATGTGATTGTGAGTCTTAAACTGAATTATTGAAACGGACAACTTCTGCGCAGCGAACTTTCTGCAGAGGCCTAAAGAGACAGTCGCAGGCTGCATGATGAGCGGGAGGAGGAGCCTCAGCCCTCGGGCTTCGTCTGCTTTCTATCTGCTCTGCGTTAGAGCAGCAGAAGAATGGATGATGGTGGAGGAGGCTGCAGCCGACGACCGGCAACACATGCGCTCCCAAGTAGCCGCAAAATCACTTCTCCGTGTTTAATTTCCAAATATGAAAACGTCTTATCTATTAATAGCAACAAAAGGCACTTAAAGCTCAGCTTTAAAGCTTGCAGGTTAATTTGTCCCGGAGCTTCTTTGCCTCTGCAGCATCAGTGAAAATCCAACTTCAGCTGCGCAGTAAGAAGCAGAAATCCAGTTACAAGTCAGTCGATAGCAGAGCTTCATCTTTAACCACTGGCTGCTGCCACTTTAAGCCAAATACATTGTTTGATTCATATCATTTTGTTTACTGTTTGTTTTTATATTTGATTGTGGCCTTAGAATAAAATATTATTAATAATGACTAAGAATTATGATTTAAGATTATTCATGTTTGAGAACCTTAAACAACTCAATTTTACAGCGTTTTGCTGAAAGTATTTCTTAAAATGTGTAAACAATTAACTTAATTATGCAGATAAACTAATCTTTTAGTCAACTAATTATTTTAGCTCTGAAGAAAAACACGATTACATTCAATTCTCAAATACGTGACTGGTGCTGATTGATACTGCGCAGCGCGTAGTCACAGCCTTATTTTTCCAGCGCTCGGGACTTTAATGCGAGTTGAAGGCGAACACGAGATGCTAATGCTCAGGGTTCGGCCGGGTTCTAAAGGTCGAGCGTCTTCTGCGCGCCAGTCGGGAGGACGATCAGGAATTCCGTGCAGCACCAGCAGCTTTGGCTCCTTCTGGTGACTGCAGGGCTCAATAAGACGCAATGTGCAGCGCAACCAGGACCAGCTCCAACAGCACATGTGAGGAGGAGCCTTCCTCCTCAAAGAGCTGCGTCTCCAGCCTTTATTTTATGGCTATAGGGTTTGTGCTGAACACAGATGCCTGCTTCCAACACCCCAGTGTCACACACACACACACACACACACACACACACACACACACACACACACACACACACACACACACACACACACACACACACACACACACACACACACACACAGGCTAGATCCAAACATAACTGGGCAGTTCCACTCCAGCAACTTGACTCGCTGAAGGGCAGGACCAGAAGTTACTGGAGGAGAAAGTGCTACTCATTCACTCAGATGCACAGGGGATTCTAACCAACAACCGCTCGGCCGCAAGTTTTACCACTGGCTGCAAAGTTTCAACATGGTAGAGTTGAATTTGAATATATTTTAATCTTTAATGCGCCTGAGTGCTGTGCCGTCTTTTAGCCCATCGCTACGAGCGCAGGTCGCTGTAACAAACCCCTTCACTTCTATTACATCCACCGGTGTTTGTCCGGCTACATTAACACGTCCATGATCTAAGGAAACATCTAATATCAAAACAGGCTGTGAGACAGATGACTGGAATTCCTATCAAGGACGTTAACATGCCATCGCCTCAAGAACGCAAACAGTGTCGACAAGTCTGGGAGGAAGATGCGACTGCGGCGCTTTGCATCAGACGACCTTCAGGGAAACTGGAGCCAGATTCAGTCTCAGCCGTTTTGTGTCGTGCACCCGTCTTCATGGGTAAATGCTGCCTCATCGGATGCTTTGAGCTCTACTGTTTGCTTGGCTAAGTCCTGGTGTGAACGCGCTCTATGACGGGGTTCCTGCAGCAAACCTGCGTGTTCACGAGCAGAGAAGTTCACACTGGAGTTCACAGTGATGAATGAATGTTCGTTTGATGCCATGTTTTCTTTCAGCATCCTCGGTTCAACTGGAAATCAAGCCTCTAACCCCACCAAGTGTCGGTGACCTGCTTCACCCACTGAGCCACGCCGGACTGTTAAATAACAGAAACAAAACAAAAAAAACACAAATCCTGATTTGGGATTATGAAGCCGAGCATGTTTGGATTTCCTTTAGCCTCTCGTTGCTGCGGAACAAGCCTCTCTGTTCCTCTGCATTTTTCTGCCCGTCAAATCTCCATCATTAGAACACTGCTGGAAAAAAACCGGGACAGCCACATTATCCAGCAGCACATGGCTCCTGATTTCAAGCAGAAATAATCCATCTTAGAGTCAACACTCTGTTGGCTAGAATTATGCTCTTTCTCCCCTCTCCCCCAGGGTGGTGGGTGGTCAGGAGGCTGTGTGCGTGTGGAGGGGAGCGAAGCCTGGGAATAAAACTTCATTTAGAAGTGAAATGTCCCCAAAGACAGTGGCTCGAGAGGCTCTTGAGGTCAGACCTAAATGGGAGAGTCTCAATCGAGAGAGAGCGGGGCAGAAAAGATGAGGATGATGTTGGCAGTGGGCTGTGGGGGGGTGAGGGGGGTGAGGGGGGGGGGGGTGCTGTACCCGTGACTGGCATGTTTTTCAAATTCGATAAAGTCAGGCATGACTAAATAACACATAAAATGTTTGGCATCGTGAGCAGTGGCTGAGGGAAGATGAAGGAGGGAGGGGGGGCTGCAGGGTCCGCTCGGCGAGGACGACCGTGGAAGCCGAGCTCTCTCGCTCTCCCCCCCTCTCCCCCAGACCCACTGCATTTCTCTCTCTCTCTCTCTCTCTCTCGCTCTCTCGCTCTCCCCCTCTCGCCATATCTCACTCCCTCTCTCGCTCGGTCTCCAGCACGGTTGAAAAACAAAGTACGTCTAGGAGTGGAGCTGACTGCTAATGCGGAAGAGCTCTGAGGAGACGAGGGGGGAGGGAGGGCAGAGGAGGAAGACAGGGAGGTGTGTGGGGAGGTGGAGGGACGGGGAGCGAAGAAATGAGCAATGGATGAAAGAGAGAGAGGAAGAATAAACTAGAAGGGAAGATGAAAAACTAAGGGCTTGTCAATGAGGGAGCGAAGACTCACCGAGGGCTAATAGGAGCGAGAGGCACCCAGAGAGGGTGAGGCGGAGGGGGGAGGGGGCCGGGGGCTCAGGTGATACGCAGATCTGCCTCCCGCCCGCCACACCGAGCCGCGCAGGAGTTCTGGTCGCGTCTCCTCAAGCACAGCTGTCCTAATAAAAGCCAGGATGCGCAGCCTGGGGTGACGGAGCGATAGATAAGCGTGTAACGGCGGCCATGTTGGCGCGGCCTGCATCATTTCAGGCTCAGCTCTCCGGCGCCTCCTCAGATGGGTTCTAACCCGGGCTTCACCCCCCCCCCCCTTCATGTTTGTATTGTGGGCAAACACCTAAGCTTGATGTCAGCGGGTCCCCGTGTTTTGCTCAAGGGCACTTTTAAGGACGCTGTAAGGACACAACAACAACAACTGGACTTAATGAGCAGTTTTACTGTATTATTTAAAAATAGCAGGACCTCCAAACTGTACGTAAAATGAATTATTGTGCAGTTTATGCTGTGGCTACAAACTACAGACACAAGACGTCTAATAAATATGAACAGATTTATATTGGATCAGGGGAACATAATCCAAGTTTTATTTATTATTATTATTTATTTTTCTATATCTCCCATCTTTTTGAAGTTGTTTTAATTAAACCGTTATATTGCTGTATACAGCCACATACAGCACAATAACTTGAATTCACTGAGTTAAATAACGTCTAGAGCTGAATTAAATAATAGATTAGGCTCCTGTTAAAGCAGCAAAGCCAAAGATTCTGTGCTTCTCTTTGTCTGAGATGACGCCTTACGATGTCACAAGTCCCCATCACACAAACCTGCGAAAAGCATTTGAGAAGTAAAAAAAAAAAGACACTTAAATGAGTGAGGACGTAAAGTGGAAGAAACGGCTGCGTTTCTGTCGTTAGTGGAAGAATTAATAGAATAAAACTGAAGATCAACATCAACGCTACAGGAGAGCGAGGACGCTGAGTCAGTCACTGCTGAGCCGGAGAAGGGACCTAAGCAGCCGTGTGTTCAAAACACTGCTCGTTATTTTTAATATGCAAATTTCACACTCGCCAACAGCGAACAAGCGAAAGCAACTCCACACACGAAGCTGCAGAAGCAGAGGAACGCCTTCCTGCCGCCCCGACGACATGGAATTTATTTGGGGGGGATCTCATTTTCTTTGCCTTCCTCTTCACCTCACTCCACTTCTCTGGGCCCGTTCTTCTTCACGTGTTTTTCCCCGGCACCGCGCTGATTGGCCCGTCTTCAGTCGCGGCCCACTCCAGAGATCCAGATTAGCTGGCACTCGTTTGGGCGAACACCACGAGCAGCATATGCCTCTCAAGTAATGTGTACCCAAACATGCAATTTACAAATAATTAACGTGCTGTTAATTAGTCGCATTAATTCATGCCACTTTGTTGGGATTGTTTCCCCCCCGTCAGTCCCCAGGACTCCTGCCAGCAGCCGCAGCCGGCGAGACGGCAGAAGCCATTCCTCTGCTCCGACACCAGCGCGGGCGCGAGAAGAAAGGAGGGCGGCGGCTGGCGGCGCGTCAGGCCCTCGCTCCAAACAATGGCACCAACACCTCCGCTCTCACACAACTCCTTTTGACAAGTGACTTTTGAGTTGTGGGGATTAAGTTGCGCCGGTGCTGAGCATCGGTAGCGGCTGAGACTGTGGGGCCGAGGTCGTGGGAGTCGCCCACTGGTTGGTGACTGTCGGTGCTGTTTGTTGAACAGCATCAGTTTTACGTATGAAGCATGGATCCGTCCATCAGGCTTAACAGGATTAATCTACACTTGCTTTTGGCACAAAAACTGGAAATACCACCAAACATTTCTGAAATGCTACAACTTCCCAATTTTTACTTTGACTTTGAAAATCTGTTTGATAGTTTTAGATTAACATTGTAGATGTTTAACATAACTTTCCTTCAACCAACACAAGAGAATAAGCGTGTGCATTTATAGTAATACTGTGAATTTAACGGGTCCAACTTACAGAACGACTTAAAGCAGCATCTATATGTCTGAACAGAAAAGACCAAAGACCAAATATTAAGCACCATTTTCTTATGTTGAGAGTCAGAGTCTGGCACTGAGGCTGGGTGAACTAGTAATAACTGTAAATGAGAAGCTGTCACTAAACCCTTCACACGGCAGCGCACACAAGGGGATTTCTACTCTCAAAGACAGTCATTGCTTAGAGTTCATCAATATCTGCAAAATATAGACCATCTACTGAGTCATTTTGTGAGTCATTAAAAGCTGTTTGTGTCCTTTTTAAAGTGACATCACTCGTGTCTAATTTTGTGCCATCAGTCATTTTTATAAAGAAGCCTCTCTTTTTTCTGGATTTGGACCACGCTGGTGAAACGGACCACATCCGCGCCGTCCAGCCAGTAGACGACTAATGCGCCGGTGGAGAAAACCTAGCAGAATGAGGCCGAATTAAAAAGTGAGGGGGGGGAAAACGCAGGCGAGAAAGTCGCCGGATTCTCGGCGGGCGATTATGCAGCAATTGCAGCTCTCCGCAGTGCAGGAGAGAAAAGGATGGAAATGAGAGGAGGGAGAGACGAAAATTGTGCAAAATCCATAATGTCAGCAAGCTGAAAATATTTATCAGATAATCAGTGGCTCATTGCGGCGGCAGGTGGAGTTCAATGAGTGGAGCGCAGCGTTTAGGAGGGTGAGGGTTCAGCGTGGGGGTCACGGAAGCGGAGGGGCCGCACGCCGGCTCCGAGGAGGAGCTGATTATGGAGCACATGCTTCACTATCCCATAATAACAAACAAGCTTTAATATTTACTTCCTTTACAACACTGACACGGACCTTGATGGCGGCAAAGGTTTGCTGGATATCGTTGGGTTTAAGGACTGATGGATTAGTTACGAGGAATTTAACGGAGAAGTGGCTGCGACACAAGAAGCCGGAGCGTCCTCGCTCTGTGAAGGCGCTGCCTTCGTTCACGCGGGTGTTTCCCAGCGTTGAGCGGCGGCGCACTGTAGCGACGGAAGCTGGTTCTGGAGCGAGCTGAGCGTCAGAGAGGCGTCGGTGCCGGTGACGCAGCAGCAGCTACAGCCTCAGGAGCGCGTAAACACGCATGGCCGTGGACGTGGTTTAAATGAGGAGGCTGCAGTCAGAGGCTCCACACAGGAGGCGCGTTATGAGGCGATGTCACATCAAACCGCTGCTCGCAGAGTGACGCGCAGGCGTCGCACATCACAGGCTCGAGCTGTTGTTTTCCCACTGGACTCTTTGGAGTCTTAACTCTTTACATTCACACATTTGAAGACATTCAGCTCGCTCCCAAATGACTCGGGTCCCGAGTGATTCGAGCACACAGAGCAAGGATTTAGTGTCTGTCGTGGGGATAATCTCTGACTTTCCATTTGCCGGCGTCCGCATCGTAACCCGTATATACAGTACGGTCGGATTAGGCAGCAACCACGGCACCTGCAGAAGCCAGTGGATCAACGCCCTCAGATGGGTCATATTGATTTTTCCTCCTGGTTGTGACGCGTGTACAAACCAGCGCTCGCTTGGACCCACTGTACGCGCCGTGATCAATACGCTAAGCTAAAAATACTATTCAAATCGATTATTAACCCTCGGTGTGAGCTCCTGTTGGCGATTGTGAGAGGAGAGATGGGCCGATGAAAACCAAGCTGACGCATCGATCCGTCAGATGGATCAATGGCCGAGGAGAGACTACAATATACCCAATACCTCCATATAAGTATACATCATGAGCCGCGATTACGGGGTCAGCTGGGAGGGGCATTACATCACAGGCAAACTGATTAAGTCCATTCAAGTTAACTGTTTGTCAAGTCTCCGAAAGAGAGATGCGGAGAAGAAAACTGCTGAAATGAGCTTTGCAGCATAGAAATAATAGAGTCTCTCCTCTTTTCTCCTACGAGCAGCTGATCAATCAACTCCAGACTGCAGCATGATTATGTAAAGCATCCATATTGTGTTACTGTACACACGAGTGCGATGTTCTGAGGTAGGACTACTGATGCTACAGTAAAGACACAGATGTTCTGCATCCTGGAGGCTGCAGGTGTCGCTCACTGTCAATCACTTCATTTGGGAAACGGCATCGTTATCGCTTAGATTGAATCCCAACACAGGCCGAGTGTGGGTTTAAATGCTCCTGTGGAGTCGATCCACGGTCCCACTGCGGCAGAGACGGGTCAGAGCCCAGCCTGCGTTCTGGAGCAGTGCACACGCTTCCTGGAGCACGTGCACGCGCACACACGCGCACAAACACAAACCAGAATGTGGGAATCACTGCCCAGGACATGAAATATTCATCAGTCATAAAACTTTAATTCAATCTCTCTGCCGCTCTCTCTCTCCTTCTCTGTATTTCCTGTCATTTTGGGGCTGCTGGATTCTGTGTCGTGAGGTAAACATGTCCCCCCACTCTCCCCGCGACGGGAAACAATAATAGGTTTCATTAAAACCCCTTTTGAACAATTGTCCAAATGCACAAGCCAGAGCACATCATTAGGACGCCGCGGCATTGGAGATGGAGTGAACCACTGTTCGCCTAGTTCAAAATTACATTTCAAAAAGAAAAGCTGCAGGGTGGCAAACCAGGAACCGGGTCTCATTTAATACTGTGATGCTGAGCTTCAGAGGCTCCCTGTTATCAAAGTTATTGTCACTCAAACCGCGGTATTCACACACAGACACACGACTATAATCACGCCATGAAAAGGAGCCCGCTCGCACGTACACGTGGTTGGAAACTGTTTAATTTAATATGTCATGTTAACACAGAGATGCTCTTCCATAAATTAATATTAAAAATGAACTATTGCTTAGTTGTGGCATGTTCTAGTTGTTTAGAGGCATTTTTAATTCCAAAACACAATTAATGAAGCATCCAAACGCATGCTGGGCTGTTACTGGTTTGTGTGTGGAGGTCATGGAAGCTGTGCTTTGGGTTAATTACTGAAAAGGAAAACCTGTCCTGGCGCGAGCTTCAAGTCACCGTTGGCCTTTAAAGTCTTCAACCAAGGCAGCGGCCGAACCCTGACCCGAGCGCTGCCTCAGCAGGACCCACTGTGATCAGCGCCAGCTGTGGACCTGAAGAGTCCCATCCACAGACTTTACACACTGTAAGTTCATTAAAGTGTTTGTTCAGTATGTTAAGATGATGAGAGGCCTAATCAGGGCTGTTATTTTCTACTTAATACTAAAAATACTAAAAGCAGCTTTGTCTTATTTATGGCATTCAGCCGTCTCTGCTGATCGGACCCGCACTGTTTATCACGACTCTAACGAAGAGCGCAGTCACAGGAAAAGCAGCTGCGTTAAAGTGGACCGGCCTCTGCTCCCGCTGCAGCTAACAAGCAGATGGCCGAGACCACGACTGGGAGGATTCAGCGCGTTTCTCTGTATTTACAGCCACGTCGCCACCACGTACAGTTCATGAAACCCAGCCCACAGCACAACTTCCAGCTCCCAAACCCAAGCAGCGAGCAGGAGTGTGGGCTCCAGCTGAAATTCACAGCGGAGGAAAATCAAGTTGCTCCACGTCTTTGTCTTGTTTTCCCAACATCTGCAGACCAGTTTCGGCTGAATGGACCTCTATCATTTTGACTTTCCCAGCTGAAATCTGGGAGGGGGAGGAAGGAGCAGATAAGACGGAAAGTGTAACAAGAGGGAAGGAAGAACAGCAAAGCAGAAAGGCAGAAGCAGAGCGAGAGAGAGAGGGGGGGGGAGCGGGGGAGAGAGAGAGACATCTCCAGTCACCCTCATCCAACCTCACGCCACGCGTGGATAGTGGCTGTTTGGCTGCGAGAGGGGAACGGAGAGATGGGGAAGGTTTAAAGTCTTGGGGATGGAGGGGGTGCGTCCCCTGGAGGCCGGCCCTCATCCCCTCTTCACCTCCATCCATAATTCAACAGGGGCTGCTCCCGACCCCCAGGGCGCCGCTCCGCAGGGAGGACGCAGCACGCAGCGGAGGGGGAGACAAAGACCCCCCGTCGCCCGGCGTGGCCACGAACAGGGGGCGGAGGCTTCGGACCGCTCGTCACCACCAGAACCACCGGCGCACGCAGACACGTTTACGCAGCGGGCGTGACTCGGACCCCCAGCGAGCCCGAATCAATGCTAATGAGCGCCGCTTTGTGCCGTTTGGCCTGTGATAATGGAGCCGTGATATGAGCGATGCCGCGCTACCTGCCGAGCGCTCAGCGCCTCACCCGGAGCGGGGGGGGGGGGGGGGGGGGGGGGGGGGGGCAAAGCAGAGGGCGTCAGCAAAACCCAGGGTTTAGTATTCAGACAAGGAATAGTTAAGGTCCCAAGACAAATCTGTCAGATCACACCGTGAGCAATAAGAAGCCAGAACGGTTCTAATAATATATTAGATCTACACCTGTACTGCAGGAGACCACAGTAACACAATTCATCATTATCTTCAACAAGAAAACGGACATGTTTTATATTGTGACAATTCCTCGTCTGATTCAGAAAAGCTACAGCTCTAGTGACAGAGCGTGTGTGTGTGTGCGTTTGAGGAATAAAAACACACACACAAAAAGCCATATAAACATTTAATACCTTAAGTAAAGCAATGCAGGCCCTTCACAGACTATGAAGACTGATGGGTCTCCACCACACTGTATTATATATAAATATGGATTCCTCCTCGTGTCAATAATTCTGCACTGTGAACCTGCACATCTGTGTGTGTGTGTGTGTGTGTGTGTGTGTGTGTGTGTGTGTGTGTGTGTGTGTGTGTGTGTGTGTGTGTGTGTGTATGTGTGTGTGTGTGTGGTTCGTCCTCATGCCTCTTTGTCTGTGAGACCAGGATGCGCACGCGACTGAGCCCAGAAGTGTTCTTCCACTGCCTCCCTGTGTTTGCGTGTTGTGCATCAGCAGCAGCTCTCGCTGAGCGCATGTACAGTATTTGCGTGTGTGCACATACGCCAGAACTCTTCTAGTCTCCAGTGTGTGGAAAAAATTCATTATTGATAAATCTCTCTCTCTCTCTCTCTCTCTCTCTCTCTCTCTCTCTCGCTCTCTCTCTCTCTCGCTCGGCCCATCTTGTTGACCTTTCTGCAGTGTATACTGTTAAAAGCCCATGTTGCACTTCACTCTTCATTTTTTCATGAACCGCGTGTTTGTCATCATGACTTCTAGCAAACAAAACTCACAAATTCCATTTTTGCTAAACAAATCGCAGATGTGTAAAGTACGAGACCTCGTGGGAGGACTCAACACAAACAACAAACTCAATCCAAGTAGAGAAAAATAAAACTGCAGTTTACAGACTGCAGCGTTTTTATCCTCCCCAAAACTTTGATTCTGCATTTAAAGTTGTACCGATAAAATATGTTTTTTGGATAAAATCAAATCCCGGTTATTACTTCCCCCTCTCGACCGCACGCACAGAATATTTTTCTAACTCTTACATGACAGATCAAGACAAAGGGGAAGACGGATGAGATGCAGGAAAATGGAGAACAGGATAACGAGGTTTAGAAACAGATGAAGGACAGTGGGGGGAGAAGGAAGCGCAGGATGAAGAGGACGTGGACGCGAAAGGAGGGAGCAGGATCCAGGAGACGGACGCTGAGGCAGAAGGTGCAGAGGAAGACGAGCGAAAATGAAAATGAGGAAACGGGGAGCAAGCAGAAAAGTAGGAAGAGGTGAAAAAGAACGGGACAGAGGAAAAAACAAGGAAAAGGCGAGTGAGGGACAGAGGGACAGCAGCGCTGAGAGCCGCGTCCATTGTCTCCCAAACTGGGAGGGGAAACTGGTTTTGTTTTGCTCAGGGGCACACACAGTGTTGAGAAACAGGAAGTCAGGGGACCTGCCCATCCTCGTGGACAGCTGGTGCCCTCCGATAGCGGTCCCCCTTCCTGTCAGCCGCACACAACAGTTCCCACCCGGACCCAGGCCACCTGGCAACGCACACAACGCTGCGCTTTTACACACTTCTCATTCATTCTCCCTCTTTTAGCTCCTAATTCAGCAGATATGATCAACTCTGCATCTCCTGTTTATTCAGCATTTGGAGCAAATGATGTAATGACAAGCAAGTACATAGAAGTGATTTATAGAAGGGATGCATAAGGCTCTATGCTAGAAATAGATTGCAGGCACCATCCTAATGTGCTTCACCTTTACACCCGCGTCACTTATTTTATTTCAGATATTAGATAATGGGTTTATAAAGATAAAAGAATAACACATTTACAGATTGAGTTCACTTTAACTGAAACTCTGTTAAATGTCTGTTTATGGGTGGACATTTATCATATAGTCATTGCAGCTTAATGTAGTTAAAACATGCAATGAAAACAATTCTAGAAACCTTGTTTGTTTCTTGTTCAGCATTGGGGGATCCTGAATGGCTGGGGGTGGGGGTAGGGGTGGGGGTAGCAACAGTAACAGTAGTTTAGACCAGTGTCTTAATAATCACACTTCATAACAAGAACCAGAACACAATTTTATAGCACTAATGACGTGGACTGTTTAACGCTCAATTTAGAGATATTCCAGGTCAGAAGGAGAGTGACTCCAGCAAACACACACATAAGGAACATGCAGGATGTTTACCTTCTGTATGTAACTGAAAGGTGCAGGTATCAGTTGGAAGGCTCAAATGATTAGTCCTACACATCGACACTGTTTAGTTTTCATGTGGAACAGTCAGTTGCCTTGACGATCTGCCTTGTAATAAAGCTCATACAGAACATTAAACATAGTGAACTGATGTAACAAAAGGAGGAAATTTACCTCTAAACACTGTAAATGTGTCTTTAATCCAAAGCATACTGTATCTGTAAACAGCAGAATCTCTGCTGATCTGACGCCTGACATTCAAGCACCTTGTATCTGTTGCTACGGGAAACGCCAGCAACTATAAAAGAAACACGGGGCACGATCCATAACTTTATGAATCCACTTTATGACTTCCACTGGAGCTGTTTTTTACAGTTATGAGCATGCATTATGACATACCTTCAGTTTATGCTTGATAAACACAAATCAACAGCTGATGTGTTAAAAGAATCCTTTGAGGTCCACGGCTGCAGACAGACTTTCTGGACCTCTTGGTCAAAACGCAGACAACTACTTAGAAAAAAGAACCTCGGGCCGTCGCCAAGCCTCTTCAGAACCTTTGTGGTGTGGGCTTCACAACGGTGGGATTTGATCAGCGGTTGCTCAGAATCTGAATGTATTCAAGGCCAGTCCACCAGATTGCATAACACAGGGTGAGAGAAAGCAATTAACTTATTTAAAAGCAGCTGGGTGAAGGCGGTCGCCCCCCACAGCCTCAACAATCACAGCCTCCACCTGCACGCCCCAAAATCAAGTGTAGACGCACAAACCCAGAGAATTAAACACACAACTACTAACTGACCCTAAGATCATTTGTGCTACAATGTGTCAATTAACTACAAGATTTAAACCATGCATTGATTCTCTGCTTATTTACTCTGGAACAACTGGATCCTACAGTTTTACTGTGAACTAACCGTCTCTTTGTTTGGAACCACTGGTCAGACCAAACAAGCAATGTGAAGTCACCACTGTTGCCATGGGGACCTATTATGGGCATTGTTAACTTTTTTTTCCTGTTAAAAGACAAAGAGATATAAAAAATAATAAAACATTTGTGGTAATTTTGGTCAAACCCTGTCAGAGAACAAAACCCATTACAATATTTATTTCTGCTTATTTTATATTTCTGCATCTTTGTAGTCTGTTATTTATGACTCATTTTTTTCTTCAAGCTCTGGCCAAAGCAAACACAACTTTGATTAGCACATAAAAATCCCACCAGTGTAGTTTACAATAGATGGCAGTATCGAACTATCCAGGAGCAGAATGCACCATGATATATATGTAATTTGTCTCTCTGTGCTCGGTGCGTTTCTTTGTGGCCAATCCAGTGCTGTGGTTCCCAGGCTCTGCTCGACTGTCAATCAGCGCTAGCCTACATCTCAGCGCTGCAGCTGAGCCAGGGCCGCATCATCCCACCTGCCAATCACTGCTCCACACCTTCAATCCATCCGATCCATCTTTCTGTAAAGCAGCTCGGCGCTCTGTCCCCCTCCTCCTTTCAAAACAACCACCTCCACAGAAGCGCTGCGATTCCCCTTTAACACACGCACACACACACACACACACACACACACACACACACACACGCACAGACACACGCACACACATGCACACACACGCACAGACACACACACGCGCACGCACACACATGCACACACACGCACAGACACACACACGCGCACGCACAGACACACACACACACACACACACACACACACACACACACACGCACAGACACACGCACACACATGCACACACACGCACAGACACACACACGCGCACGCACACACATTCAGCAGGACGTGCACATTTACACACAAACGCCGCTCGTCGCTTGAGCAGAGAGAAAGCGCAAACACACACACACACACACACACACACACACACACACACACACACACACACACACACACACACACGGACCCAAACAGACAGACAGGACAACGCTGCGCTGCGCCCATACCTTCCCTCGTCTTTATCCCACCACCAAGTTCAATAACGCAGCCCCCCTCCATCAAGCCCTTCTCCGTCGTCCACTGTCAATCTTTTATTCAACAGCAAAGTCGGATCCCGGCGCCGTCGCTATGCTTCCACCTCAGCCTTTCAGGTTCACATACAACTGTAGAAAACCCGGTAAACATCAGTTTGATCGTCTGTGGGGACGAGACATCGTACTTTGGAATGCGGTAGCAGCTTGTTTCCTGCTTTAGGAACCATCTAATACACAACTGGGCTAATGAGCTTCATCCTGCTAGAACTCTGCTGTGGCACATTTACATTAGTTATCATGGGCTGGATAAGTGTTTTGCCATGTTTAGTTTTGTCAGCCAGCGTCACACAGCAGGAGGCCGCTGTTGTCAGCCTGCAGTAACTGCAGTAAGCAGACAGGACATCATCTGGAGAACACTGGGCATTTTCCAATTACCCGGCAGCAATCGAGTTGATGAAGGCAAAAATAAAATTTAAATGGGAATAAAGATTGGATTGATATTGATCAAAGGGCAATATTACCAGCTCAGAGTGGACGGAACACGGCCGTTAAAGCAGATGCTCCTACGAACAGCTAAGAGATTAGAGAGTTACGTTTGAACCTACGTGAAAACTTTTTCGAAAGCGATTCTGCCCCCTAGTGGCTGGAATGTCGTAATTGCAGCTTTAACGATACATCAAATAAAGAGACGTTACCTCTTGTGTAACATTCGACACCAAGTTAAATTAGTTCACAGAGCACACGAGTAGCTTTATACTGATATAAGTGAGAGCGACGCTAGCGGACTGATATGCGCTAAAAGCGCTCATGACGACGATGTTGTCGCTAAGTGCAACAGAAGTTATCATCACCATCAACACAACATAATGTGTGTAATGAGGACCTGCCCCGTCTCATTCACGACACCAAGTCCGTTCCTTTGTGGCTGCGGCCGTCGGCTCCAGTCCTTCACACGCATTAAATCCGCTTCCCAGTGTTTTCCTCCTTCCTGCTTAAAGATTATTAGCCGTGGTCATTTTATCACTGCAATTATTGCGCGCTGCAATGCAAGAATAACGAGATGAATTGCAAATGCGCTGCGAACCACTTCTGCGGCTCGCCCTGAACCGGCCCACTAAACATGCAGAGTTTCCCGTCTCCTGTTTGAACTACTTCTAAAATGAGCCTTGCGCTTTGATTGCATCATGGAGAGCAGCTTTCATCAGATGCTTCACAGATTGCAGAAGCAGACAAGGTACTGGGGCCAATGTTAAGGCCATGGCAGTTGGAGGTTTAATTAGATACTGTAGGGTCTGAGTATTAGTACAGTAAAGCAATAATTGTCCACCATCAATGGAGAGCCTTTTGTTTAGCCCACATACAGGGCACACCAAGAAAAAATAGAAATATTAACATTCATCAGAGCAATAAACAAGATTTTAATAAGCTTTATTTTCCAAGAAGCTATAAACTCTTATGACATATTGGAGACTAGAAATACTCAGTGCTCACATTTAGTGCTCTCCAGATCTCTGGCATAACAAGGCAAGTCTGTCTGGCTAAGCTGCTTATATCGTCTTCTGTCAGGGTTATTGTTACTGATACATGTAGATTACAATTAGACATAACAGCCGACGTGGCGAAGTTTGCTTTTCATTAGTGACACGGTGGGAAATTATCCCGACAGCAGCCGCGCGCGCCGACTTCTACGTCTGTCAGACCTCCGCCACCGAACCGACACGTTCCCGCCTCCAGTTGTGTAGTACGACGGCAAACCGACTAATCCCAGCTGTCAATACGATGCAGCCAACAGCTAATTATCATTTTGCTCATCAATGAATCCAACTAGATTCACCTAACAAACAATTGTTTCTCCAAATCCTGCTTGTCTAATCCTGAACGTACGGAGTGAACGACAACACGGTGGTTTTTAATCCTGGTTAAGGTGCTGATTAGTTCTGATTATGCATTTTGGTCCTCGAGAATGAACTGAAGAACTGAAGGCGAAGCCATTCACTTTCGCTTTCAAATCATTTATTATTGATTATTTTAATTGATCACTTAAAAGCAATAATTGAATTCAGAACACAGATCTCAGGTTTCAGACCAGGCTCCTACAGTAACCACCACTCAGGCATTTACAGTTTGATGCGTTTCCTCCAATCAACACTTGCTTTAAAGAACCTAAACACGAGTCCGTGCAATAAAAAAGCAGATCAGACAAATTGGCTTTTCTAATTTTACCTCTGCTGAATATTATGAAATTAAAGCACCTCGGCATGAAGCGAACTGGCTGTTTGCTCATAATTATCTCATAAGCTACAGTGTGACTCAAAAACAGAATTACATTTAAGAATTTAAGGCAACACTCACACAGTATATGTGTATGGCTTCACTATAGAATACGCCACATGTGAATAACTCATATGTTGCAACTTAATGATACAATAAATCAGCATTTTAACTCAAAGACTGTTGAATATAATCAACTGCGTTGACAGGTTGTTAGAAATAAAAAGTATAATATTTGTATTCTTGATCTTTGAAGAAAAAATGTTTAATAAAATCAAACGCTGAATGCTGTTGAGTAAAAATAAGCTCTATGCAAATAGGATAAATCCTGGCTTTAACCTTAGGAGTCATAGGCAGAACCCACTGGAGGACAACAACAGCAGCACAGGCTTTGTTGCAGTGTAACAGGCTGCGACCTTTTGTTTGTATTCTAACATATACTGCATGCGTGGCCCTTTTAACCACTGCTAACCGCTCTGCACCTCCCACGCCCTCACATCTCCGTCGGTCAGTGTTTTTCTGACCTGTGCAACTATAACTACATATGTCTGTGCTCCTCGCACAACTGGAAGCAAAGGGTTTTTTTTCAGACTAAGTTCAACGGTGGTCACATTTACATTTTAAGTCTTAGGCAGTTCGCTGATGCTGATGTGCAGTGACTAACAATGAGCTGGACCGCCAACAGTTAAATATAGGCAATAAAGTATGCAGATGGATTCAGCTTTTCAGATTTTGTAAAAGACATGAATGTCTCCTACACATACAATCACAGGTTGCATTCATTTACAATTACAAATAGAGATTTATTTCTCTTCACAGTTAAACTGATCTAAATCTCAGCAGCCAGTGGGCTGGTGGGTGTGTACAGTATGTTCATGCACACATCCAGGCCTGTAGTGGACGTTTCAATCCCTTCTCACATTCTAAGAATAGCTCCTCTGCAGACTTTTCTCCCGGTAATAAACAAAACTCAGGCTCCGTGTTTCACATTTCTGGGATATTGCATCACTGTGTCAACACCAGTGCATCCTGTTAACAGGGTGCGACTATGAATCCGCCGCCCACCCGTGCTGCGTGGGGCTTAAAACAAACGCACCCTTCAGGCGGAAGCCAACAAACACCGCAGATGCGAGCGAGCGAATGAGAAATAAAAGTAGAGAGAGCAGAAGGAATGAGACACCACAAAGGAGGACAGTTATGAGAGCAACACAGACAAACTTCACCAGATATCAGTCATGGAACATATGACGGATGTCTGCCTCACTGCTTTGTTGGACACAGCAGGAAGCACCAGAGGTCAGATTTTGTATACGTTTGCTTCAGGCGCGTAACATTTGCATGAGGCCGTTATTAATATAATTAAGCAACAGGATTGCGTCCCAAAGCTGCTGCAGAGTGATTTTAAAGGTGAACAGAAGCTCTGACGATAAACACACACATTTCTATATCATATGTTGCTCCTCTGTTTTCTATTCATAATGCTGCCATGGTGAAATCCCGACACAAAACAGCGTCGCTCTCCAAAGGTGTCGCTCGCATTTGTTGTTTCAAACCCGTCGTTGGATTCATGCGAGGACGCTGGATTCTCGTGTGCATGTGTGTAACTTGGTGCACCTCAATGCGAACCGCGGAGCGCGTGTGACTGACGGTGAGTCATCATTGCCATGGTGTTAAGCCCGCCGTTCCCGGGGGAACAGGGTTACCGTCTCTACACCGCTGGGGATTTTTATTTTTACATTTGAAAAGCGAACCGGGGCCCGGCTCACAACAATCCTCCGCTCGCTCCGTCTCCCGCTCACGTACACCAACACATAAGCAGCAGCAGACGCGGCACACATCTCCTCATTTCAGAGCCCCACGTCCTTATCTGTGTCTGTGTGATATTCAATATGTTTCAGATATCAAAACACAGCCCTATGCAGATGAGATGAAGGGGACAATATCAGCAGCTCAATATCAGCCTGGGCTCCGTCGCTCGCGGCTCGAGACCACAAACTACAGCTGCAGCCTGACTGGTTCTAACCTGAGTTCATGGTGCACATACATGAACAGGAGCACGAGATGATGTGAGGTAAAGAAATGCAGGTGTTTATCATCAATAACCTGGATATTGGAAAGTTGAGGTTGGAAAAAATACACTGAAAACTTTATGAGCAAAAAAAAAAACAAAATAGCAAATCAGCATCGAGACTCGTAAACGAGTTCATTTGTTTCACACACAATCAAGAAAATAGTTTTTTTTAGCAATTTAATCAATACCATAACTAACTGCTGCCCTCACAGACACGATGGTGCTTTTAATCCTATCATCTGAGTCCCAGCAGAAATGAGGAGACAACAGGAAATTAATTTAATACGCAGTTATTTAAAATCAAACATAAATTCTATGATGAAAATGATCAAATTAAGCCAGTGGACAACTGCAGGAAACGTGTTTGGTGCTGAGACTTAATCATGATGAATGATTCTGTTGGTTAATACTTAACTAAATATGACAGTGGGGGCTAAATACAGTTACTCTGTGCTAATCGCCAATAATTTGCATTGATAAACAGTGCTTCACATTAGACGTCCAATCGATGACTCAACAAGAAGAGATGTGTGGCTGCTAATTGAAAATGTTTGTTTAAAAGAATCATTTACCTTTAAGACAGTTGAGTTCTGACAGCGACAGTTGTGATGTTTCATGAAGTCTCTCACAACATCTTTGTTTTAACAGTGTGTGTTTAGTCGATGCAGTGGCCACAACAGTGGTTCCCATCAAAACCAGTGACTTAACACCAACATCAGAGGTCAAGATAAAGCACAACAACGGTAACAAATAAAGTAAACACTAATAATAATCAGAAGGATTCCACATTTCATGGGCATAAAACGACATGATGCTACAGAATGAGCAGCGGTTCTGATTGTTCACTTACTGTATCTCTTTGGTCCGTCCTCGAGGCAGAAGGACAGCGTGAGAGTCGCGTCCTCCTCGAAGAACTCTGTCGCGAACGCGTCCCACCACAAACTGTCGCTCTCCTGCAAACAAAGACAAGCGTCACGGCGTGAGTGAGAAGCAGCACGATGTCCGACTATTCAACCGCACGCAACGCAGACACACAACGTGTGTAACTGCAGTCGCACGCTGCCCAGCAAATTTGATGTAAGAGCCCAACTCTTGTTTTCTGTTATTTAATAACGCCGTGAATGTTTTTTCTGTGTTACTGCATTTTTACATGAATTTAATATGGATTTATTCCGATAAGACAAAGATATTGTGACCATGGTAAAGGAGGGACACTGCCGGACCGTCGAACACCACCGTGTTTGTTCACTCCTTTTCAATAAAATGAATTTTATGAGCTTTGTTTAAATCAACTGCATTATGTCTGTAAAACAAATTGCGAAAAAGGGGCAACAAAAGGATCACAGCGCAGCGTGAGAGATAAGAACAGAAGGTTAGCGGCTGCAAAAATTAAGAAGCTCGTGAAAATAATGAAAGGGGTTTAACACAGCGCTGGTAAAGAAGGTGCTGGCTGCAGCCAAACGCTCCGAACCAAAGGCTGGTGACGCCTGTCTTAAGGCTGGACTCAGACAGAGACCTGCCTGAGGCTTGGAATCCAAGCTGAGGCCCAGTGGCTTCATAATCAGCTGCAGCAGGTGAGTCTTTGGTTCACGCCATCAGCTCCTGCGCTCATCATTAACATGAAGACTAGCTCCTAGTGTTCCCCATCATGAACGCATGAACGTGACCCTGGCTCACACATTTGTGTTGCACTGTAATAGCAACAACATTAGATGAAGAAGACGCGGAGTAGAAGCAGGTCTCGTCCCCTCACATCATCCAGTTACGATGTGAGGAAACACATTTATGTAAATATCTTTGCCCTGAAATTAGTCCCCTCACAGCGGCGCCCTCGCCTCCCCCTCCCACTAAACGCCCTGATCATGTTGGCAGGATGACCCCCGCCCCACCCTCCACGCGCTGACGCTAATGTGGCCTGACACGTTATGACACATCGCCCGCCGCCTTTCATTTTGCGGCGGGCTGAGGGACGGCGAGCACCTTCCAGATGTGGACAATTAGCGCCGCCAGCGGCTCCAGCGTCAGCGCGCGGGTCAACGATGCAAAGAGGCAGAGACCCGGAGCTCGAGCTCCTCCAGCCAGTCAATCAGCACCAGAGCGCGGGCCTGGAAGTCGGACACCAATTACAGTGGCTGACCTGTGGTCTGCAGCCGACCCGAGAGCAGAGGAGCCCTGACGTTCTGAAGAACGCATCAGTTCTCAACGTTTTTCATTCATCTAAATAAGAAAATTATTTATTAGCTCTTGTTTTTTGTTTGGAAAACTTTTGCACTTTGCTCTAATATGAAAAATATTTTTTAACGGTCACTAATGTCTTAATTTTCATGCCTTTTCATAAAAATGTTGACTTGAAACAAGCTCAATCAGAATAATTGTTTAAATAGTGGAACTGAGCAAAATCATACAAAAAAATCAATGAAATTACAAACCACTCATGCTTGGAACAAATGAACGTATAGATGCCAGAGCACCCGTGCGTGGCTCTACGCATGTGTCTGCTTAGATGGAGTTCATGCCAGACGTGCTGCCAGTGCAGGTGGTCCTACATCACCGCAACAAAACCATCTTTGCCTGAAAATCTTCATTTGAAGCGGAAACGAGACGGTCAAACGCTCGCCGCTGACCAGCTGTCCACTGGGAACCAACTGCACGCGCTGCCATCTGTGTGTGCGCGAGTGTGCGACTCGACGCATCCTGCCGCGAGCGCAGCCAGCATGTGTGCGGCGTCTGTGGGGTGTGAATGCATCTACGTAATAAAGACGGACGAAGAAGAGCGGCGCGGCGGCGAGGAGCAGACAGAGACGGAGGAAGCGTTCAGATCCAGTAACACGTAACACAGAAGGATGATGATGGGGCCTCAGGGAGTGACGGCAAAGGGGGGAAGCTGCACGCACACATGCATGCACGTGCACGCACACACACACACGCACCATAAAGTAAATTCCTACACTTTTATTTGGTTTCAAAACAGTATAAGTATTCATGTTTCTAAAGTTGTCACGTGTTTGTAAAGTGTTTTTTTCGCTTTTTGTTTATAAACAACATTCACAAACCCGTGAAGTTCACGACCAGCGGTCTGATGTCATAATCGCTGCGACTGAGGGCCAACGTCTTCAACAGTGTGTTAATCCCCATTTGGCACCAAAAAGATGACATGAACATGTGTTTTGTGTTTTATTGGAGACCATAAATGGTGCTGGTGCTGAAACGAAGCCTTTATCTCCTCGGCGCTGGCAGGAGACGCAGCAAGGTCAGATTTTTACGCGTTTGCATTATCTGCAACAGATTTGGGAGAAATGGTGTAAACGCTTGAACGTAAACTCTGAGAGGGTTCGGGTCGGGACCAGGGCTCGTCTGCATCGCGCTACTGACGGATGTTTACGTTCATCACCGCCCAAGAATCTGGGCAAATAATCAAGCTGAGAGAAGAGTGTTTTCTGCATTATTATCAATCATTAACTGATCAGGTGACTGATTTACACCTGCTTCCAGCGTTTAGCCTGCACCATCTACAGGTGAACCTGCCTGTGCCTCTGTTAATCTATTGATCAAAGCATTTGGGCGCTCAGTGTTTGTGATGACGTAGCTCCACGTTACACCGAACGCTGACAATAGCAGAAACACAACGCAGACATTCATCCGCTCATCCGTCATCCTTCATCAACGGGTCTGTGCAGTATTTCACCTGAACGGCTCTGCTGAACTTCCCCCGCTGCTAAAACAGGTTGGCGGATTTCATGACGGAGCGTGATCTCCACTTTGACATAAACTGCCTGGATTTAGTGCTGGAGATAAATTTTTGGAGTGCTGTCATCCTGAGGGCTCCCATCTCTGTGTTTTATGGAGTCTGGTATTCATTAAGCTTCCTCTCACTAGTTTTAATGAAAAGTGTTTTACTTAAGCTCCCACTTCTCCGTTCTGCAGAAAAGCGTCATCGTTGAAATCTTTGAAATCCCCCTCGTTTGGTTTCACAGACGAGGGTTTGTTAACCTCCCTCTTGTTCTGATTTAAACATTGTTTCACTCGCGCTGACACAGTATGGAGCCTTTGTTAGACTCATTTGCACTATTATTATTCAAACAACCTCTCTTTGTGGCCTTCTGGGTTGTAATTCTAACATTTCACTGTGAGGTTCAAGCATTTATTGTGTCATGTATAACCAGAAAACAGTTTACGGAACTACTGTTTTTACAATTAAACACTGTGGTGAGTTTAAACGCTGGACTGTTTATTTAAAGCATTTAGGTATAAACATTTCATATTTCAGCAAAGCAAGGATTAGTGAAGAAATACTTTAAGTCTAATTTGAATACTACATCCAGCTGAACCTCCAGCTCCTGACGTTTGGGCTCAGGTCCGCGACCACCGGCACCAAAAATAAAGCGCCGGCGTTTCACAAAGAGCAGAGTCGACGGCGCCGCGTCCGTTGTGTGGTCTCCATCAGCGCCGCTCGGCCCAGTTCAACCACAGATGAAGCGGCGCTGCCTCCCGCACCGGCGGCAGAGGAGCCGGAACACGAGGAGCAGCGTTTAGCTTCAGCGCTCACAACAAATAAAGCTAATGGCACCAGGCAGTTTCATTGCTCTTCACCAAAACATCCGCTTTCATAGATTAAATGTGAATTTAGCGGCAGCGTCTAAAGAAGCTCCATGTGAAACTTTTTCATTATTCCCAGTGTAAGTTGTATAGACATTCGGAAAGCGCTCATCTTCCAAGTCCTCGTGCAGCTCCTCGCGCACGGTGCCAACTATGAGACGTGTCTGGCTGAGCGACGGCCTGGACGGGTCCGGCCCTGCTGGACCGGCGCCAGACAGGCCTGAGAACAGCTAAAGCCCGGTCAGTGGACGGGAGCCACCGAGTCCTCGGACCGCGGCTCAACGCGGAGGCTCCCGGAGATGTTGATGGCTTCAATTTCAATCCCTCGACTGAAGCTGGAAATCTGAGAAGCTTTACTATTATTCTGTCATTGCTGGCGAGTTATGAAATTGTAAATGACACATATTTACTATGAAAGGGGACGCCTGCGCCGCCGCACGCTCCAATATCCTATCAGTCTTTTTTGTTTTATCTCTGGCTGTCTCTCTTCATATCCACCCCCTCCCCCCTCCCCCCGTTCGCCTCCCGTCTCCGCCGCCGCCGCCGCTCGCTGACAGACGCCGGCCCGCTTTCATTTACGCCCACGGACTCTGTGACGAGCCACGTGGCGTGACGATGTTTGTTGTCAAACGCTACAAATCAGGCCAACTCCGAGGGACCCGGCGTGAACCGAGGCCCCGCGCCGCTGACGGCCGCCGGCAGATAAGGCTCTATTGATTCAAACGGATCGCGCCTCATCTGAGGAGGATTTATCAATGTGTCAATTGCCCGCTGGCCAACCACAAATCACCGGCGCCGCCCGGGCCCCGGGGATTTACGGGAAATCCAGAGGATTGGGAGGACAGCAGAAGGAGGATCCTGAGTAAATAGCCACAGAACTGAAGGTTAAGTCCATGCATATAAAAAATCTATAAGTGATGGACAGGAGACTCAACGTGACAACAGAAAACACAAAGAGGAGTTGCACTGTGTGTAAATACGCGAGCACAAACACAACCACAGAGGTGTTTAGACTCCTAGAACACATCCTTTACTCTACTGCACATTCCGTCCACGCCACTGTAAAGGAACAGCGCTTTCTCACGTCCATAATCCACTAATATCTCTATGTTTAACGCCAGCCATTTTCCCAGAAAGCTTTTGTTGGCCTGCGTTTTTTCTGTTGCTGCTTCCAGCCTCTCGTGGCAGAAAAGCCTCCAAGAGTGTAGGCGTGTCTGGGCCCCGACCTTGGAGAATTACCAATGTCTGAAACCCCATTCAGCTCCTGAATAGCACGTTGCCTGTCTGACTGGTGGGCCACGCAAGTTTCACTGTTGTCAGAGATTCAAACAGCTTCAGGTTATCGGGGAGCAGAGCTGACGCGAGGACTCCGGTGTCTGGAAAGGATCTTTAGTGAAATAGCTGCTGTTTGATGGAGCGCTGAAGGCCACTGACGCAAAACAGTGAAAAGTTTAGTGAAACTTTCCTTAAAAAAACAAGTCACGTGTCGCACAGCGGACGTTGAATATGTGAATATATTGAGTTTTGAGGCAGAGCCTTGACTGAAGGACACGTTGTCCTCTGCAGTTTATACCTAAACGCTCCATTGTGATTACACATTATGAGCCCAAAGGCTTCACACAATTGATCCGCGTTCTTCCTGGATGAAGCTGCAGCAGTCGCCCTCCAGCCGCCGCGTGGGCGGTTCCACCCCCAGCTCCTCCCCGCGACGTCCTTGAGCAAGTCACGGCACCAGAGGCGCTGTAAATCCCAAGGGGTCTGACGCCGCACGGCCGCTCGGCCGCCGGCGCGTGAGCGCACGAGCAGCGGCTGCAGGCGGCGACGAAAACACAGGCTCAGAGCGGAACCTAGCAGAAAGTAATGACTAGACGTTCAATTCATCTGATTAACCAACAGGTGAGTCAGCGGCAAGACCTCCATTGATAAGTGGGGAGCCAATAACATCTGTCCACATCTGTGCATGACTAAAGCTCCATGAGACCCAGGTGCCCCAGCGACAGCAGCCTCCGCTTCACTCCACATACAGTATAAACATCACTTTAATCACGTCGGACCCAAAGCTACTCAGCAATGTTCAAATCAGCGCGGTTTCCTCCTCCTGGGTCCCAGGAGGTTTCACATAATGCAAAGGTAACATGGCCGCCGTGCAGCCACCGGCAGGGCATTATGCAAATGACAAGAAATTAATGCAGTGCAAGAAAAAAAGAGCCTCTGCCCTTGAAGAGCGGCTCCACATTCACCGCGGATGAACTTCCTCTCTATAAATAAAGTGGAGAAGTTCCCACGTTTAATTGCACGTCTGCCACTTCATTCGGGCCCCCCCCCCCACGTTCCGAGCAGTGGGCGACTTGTGTTTGCGTCGAGGTGCGTTTGGGAGCGTGGAAAGGAACGCGAGGAGCCGGCGGCTGCAGAGACTCCAGACCGAACCCGCAAACCATCGCTGACGCAGGAAGGAGGCGCGAGGATCGGCTGCCAGTGGAAAATGGAGCCCTCCGGACTCGTTCAACGTAGAACGGCACCAACGTCAGCCGCAGCCAACACCTGTGTTCATTTCCACGTACTCGTCTTGTGCTGCTCAGTTCTCAGCTCAGTGGAGTCAAACAGGAAGTCAATATCGCACAAAATAAACCCCCCAAAGAGTGAAAATATGAAAACAGCTACAAAACGCATTAATGACACAGCAGCAGAATGCATTTATTTACTGGCCCCGTGAGAAATTACATTGAAAAGGAAATTAAGGATGTGGTTGTGACAAGCTAAGACTATTCTACGACGGGGCCCGTGTCTCCTTCTGCTCAGCTAATTAGACCAATAAACAATCAGCGCACGCCACAGTTCCTCCCGCAGCCTAACAAGACGCGCGATCGATACCGGATTTCATCAAATCCACTGATATTGTTCGCCTTAAGTGAATGCGCTCTGTTGCAATGATCTCACCTGTTGCTCATTAGGCTGCTGAATGCGAGCGCACTCGCTGAAGTGCGGCGCAGACAGAGACCCGGGCGCCGTTTAGTGAAATGTGGCCCCGGGAAAACAAGTCCTCACGTCATCCATCAAGCGAAAGGTGAAAAGACCTGTTTAGATTAGAAATCAGCCTAATCTGTATGAATGAAAGCAACAATCACCAGAAACCAACATTTTCTGTTGGTTTCTTGAAATTAAGATTCAAATATTCCTCGGGCGATGAGAGGCCGGAGTCGTGTTTGCTTCAACAACACTTCACTGGGACGAAGGCTGAGTTGAAACAAGACTCAAAATAGTTTCGAATAACTCTCCTCATTCGTTATTATCATTTATGGAAAAAAGTCTCACTTCACAGGTAAAACGACGGCTGAGAGGAACAGCTGATCAGCTAAATGATAGAACGCCCACTTAGAGACCGCTCGGAACGATGAGCTGGAGGTTCCTCTGCGATCACGATGACAGGGAACGTCGTGACACTGCGCTGGAACGCAGGTCGGGAACGCGCTCCTTCAGGAGAGAGAGTAAAATCCTCCTCAGACAAAATGCAGAGCACGTCATCCGTCCATAAGGTTAGAGAAACATCATGGTCTGGCTCCTTTACAATGCATTGGTTGTCGGCCATGCACCACTTTATTAGGTACACCCGTGCAGGTCAAAGCCCTTTTTACTTTTAGCAGGTGATATTTACCAGTTTCCTCTATGTCTAATAAAGTGACGCCAACAGATCTAAACACTGTTATATTTGGTCTCTCTCAACATGAACATCAACAGGTGACAGCAGCTAAACTGACACATTGTACGTCTTCCCACCTCGAGCTCTACCTGCAGAAAAACAACTCTGCATTTTGGAATGCGCCTCGACCCGCGGACCGGACCCACGGCAGCGGTCCTCTCCGCTGTGACCTCTCCGCTCCAGGACACGCTCGCGCCGGCCCAGGGAACAACAGGACATGGACGGGCTTCTGTGTTATCTGAGCGACAGCGCAGCCTGGAAGGAACCGTGGGCCAGGAAAAAGGTGGGTCCATTGTCCCAGCATCCTGCTGCATGCGGCCGACGCTCACTGTTGTTTTTGCCTTCATCTGGTTTTCTGGGAACATCCTCTAGGAGCATCCCCTGTGCAGCGCGACACTGGGCCGAACCAGCACAAGCTAACGTGTACCAGAATATAACACAGCTGAGTCTGTATCATGAAGTGGCTTTGACCCTGTTTGACCCGGTTATTGTTTGATTCTGGATGAATCTATTATTTTTAGATTTAACTCTTTAGTTCAAACCATGTTGCTCGTGCTGCTTTTCTCATTGACAGTCCAACATGTCCTTGTTTTTAGCTCCGTGTTTGGTCCCCACCAACCTTCGGTGTGTGTTCGCTGATGTTTGGCTGATTGCTTGGAGCGTTCTCTGTAAAACCGCTCCCTGTCGTGACCGTAAACGACGCATGAGAGCGAAACAAGCAGCGGGGCTGTGGTTTGGCAGCCAGACGATGACATAAAACTAACTAACGCAGCTCCATCGGTCGCTCAGCAGCATGTGTCGAACGCTGCCACTTGTTTGATCGCGTGTGGCCTGATTAATTACTGTCCCCCATAAACTAGAATAAGACAGAACAGTGCTTTAACAGCCATATGTTAATCCCACCGACCACATCAACCGCAGTTCATTCATGTCTCTCTGTCGCCACTATTTTACACCAAAAAGCAGCTTTAAAAGGAAAAAAGGGTAAAAAAAAGGTTTTTTTAGTCTGGACGGCAGTTTTCTGAGGGTAAGGTTCATTTTTCCTTTTCTTCTCCAAACGAGCAGCATGTCCGCTCACCTTTTAGCAGCATTATTCTTTCATTTAGCAGAGGGGATGTAGGCTGGGAGTTAACTAAGGGAAGCACCAGCTAATGTGGCTCGGTCCTTTCAGTCAATGGCAGCATTAGAACCATATGAAATACTCTGTCCTTAATGTGAGAACTCCGAGCAACATTTTAGCCCATGAAAGCAGCCGTCTGCTCGCTGTCAACAAGGTGAGAATACTAACAACAACACATTAGAGATTCAGTTGACAGACCAGTAAATAATAATAATGCTGTTTAGTCAGTCCTGAAGTAAATACAGACTTATTGTAATGTTGTGTAGGAGGGAGTGAAATGTGCAGTAATGTAACATCTGAACATGACAATGTATTTGATAATTAAATGGAGACTAACATCAGCAGCATTCTGCTTTAGCAGCACCCAGACACCCAGCGTACGACGGCCTCCCCACTGATTAAAACATTAAAAGCCTCCAGTGATGCAACGCCGGCTTGTTTTTCCAGAAGAATCTGTCATTAATGGTTCAGATGAGGACATTGTGGCGCTGGGCACCGTCCTGGTAATTACTTCAGCCAGTTTCACTCATGTAAAAGACAATCACCGGTCACTTCACTAGGTACCGGCTAATTTACTGGACACTATTAAAAAGAATGAGTGGCCAAAATATTAAACCGGCTCATGATACATGTTAATGCAATGACCTCTCTAGTCATTATGACCTACACTGTCCTCGTTTCAACCTAAGATCTTACAAACAAGGAAAGTTTGGAATAGACTGGTTTACAGGTTATTTATGTTCTCAGGCCAGTGGAAGGTTTCATTTTTACATTAGGGAGCAAAGCTTGGATATTGGAAATTAATCTTATTATAGGTTTGTATTATGACAATTGATAATGTAAGGGATTGTTCATTGATGTTTTGGTTGTGAATGTTTATGATTGAGCTTTTGTAATGTTTTGTTTAAGTAATGCATTTATTCATATTACTGAGATTTTCTCCTGGGATTTGCTTTTTTTGTTATAATTATGGTTCATATGGCATCTTTCAATTTGTAGTAATAACACCAACTGCTACAGCAGGCAAAAAAAGCAGCAGTGAGCAACACCTTTAAACATTAAAACAAAAAACAACCTGATCAAGCTTGTAGACCTAAAGCAATTAGTTAATTATTAGATAAGTCAATTGTCAACACCTGGATGGATCGATCGATTAACCGATGGATCAATTAATCAGCAACGATTTAAATACTGTAATTATTAGTGTAAATTGCATTTTTTTGATAACTCTGTGTTTGTTCACAGCGCTGGCTTTTAAATCTGTGACGAACATCCGTCGCTATTTTTAATTGACAGACTTCAATTCAGACGTACAGATGTTACAATTTTAACATATGACAACAATCTTCTAATGAGTGTTTAAAGTGTTAATGTCTGTGAACTTCCATGCAGATTGGGACTAAGACGAATCTCGGGGACGTCCTGGTGGCTCATCTTTAATCCCTGTCTGTGAACCTTAGCCGCTTCGTGCCAACTTGACCTCTACATCATAAGCCTAATCATGTCAATCTGACACGCGGCGCTGATGGGAACAGATCCACTTTGCCCCTGACAGGAACAAGGGATTTTGCCATAATGAACACTCCAGTTCCTCCAGTTGCTCCGTTGAGTCAATGAGTCAGGTCTGTGGGCCCATTTGAATAATGAGAACGAGACTAACTACATGCAATAGACACAAGAATCCAATGAAAGGCCTGCCAATCACCGTTACTGATTGCATGTCTATCTGCTGAGAAGGAGTGCGACCATTAGAGCCGCTGTCAGCGGCGGCGGAGGGGCTGCCGAACGCAGCCCTCCGCTGTTATTACGCCGCATCCATTAAAGTGCTTTTGTTTTCCGTCTGCTTCACCCTCGGTCTTGTAGTTTTACTTACAGTGTTATTCTGTGTCCCCACTCTCTGCCGCTGAATATTAATGCCTTCTATGCTAATGGCCTCACACCGGCTGAGGTCGACCAAGCTCCTCCTCTGAATGTTAATCTGCTGCCTCATTTGCATACGCTTAAGTGTCAAATTCCCCCACAAATCATTGCAGCTGCCGCCGCGCGGCGCGGTCGGCGCCCCCCGAGCGACAGCACAGAAACAATGTGGTCACACCGTATGCATAGCATCAAATCCACATCAAAGCCTGTTTAGATTGCCAGGTCACAGAGGGTTCACGTTGTGTAAAATGAAGGTAATGGGATAGCAGTCAGCCCGGTGCAGAAATACAGCCGGCCAGGTAATAAGTATGAATGGAGCAGGTAATAAGGTTGGGATCGAAGCAGACCCAGAGTCATCACAGGAGCACGACTGTTTAAGCTGCCGCTCTGCTCCCAGTTCAAAGGTGAGCGCTGATCCCAGGCAAGCGCACACCGCTTGTTTTCTTGTTGGCTCTTATTCCTCCTGAGGTCCACGTGCGCGTCTGAGTGCACGGCGGGTGGAGAGGTTGGAGCCGAGAGCGGCGGCGTCTTTAGGGACGAGCGGCACCTCGGAATCAAACAATCGACTTGGGAACCAGTCCAACGCAGACGTCGCGTCCCAGTACTGACAAATACTACGACACAGGCACATGAAACTACTCAACGCAATCATTCAAAATTGGAAAATACTTTATTCATATTTTTGATTATTTTCTCTCATTTTCATTTTCCCTGAATTATGCAGACTGTAATGTACAATGTATGTACAAAGTCAATGACACTTGATGCCACTCACACTGACACAAAAAGATTAATTATTCAGTAAAACAATCAGCGGATGAATTATTAATGAAAATAATTGTCAGCTGCAGGAGAGGAGTAGAGCAGAAATAAGGTGTCTGCAAACGAAACAGGCCGTTTAAAGACGGAAGCAGGAGCTTTAGGTTCAACATTTCAATGCTTTTAGTATTTTATTAAATTCTATTGACTGAGGTTTGATTGATTGAGCTTCTGGGAGTCAAACCTCTGATTCGTCAGACTTCACATCACACTACACTCACATCTAGGGTCAGGGTGGGTGTTTGTCCACAGACTGGTGTCTTGCAGAGCTCCACCTGCTCATTGACAACACTTAAACGCTTAAAGCAAATCCAGAACTAAAACGTCTCCACGCTCGGAACATGCCCCAAAACGGACCATTAGCTGTTCATAATGGACTTAAAGTCTACGAGGGAGGATTTCTCCCGGTGAAGTTAATTTCTCCGACTCTCTGATTCCGCTTGGAGCAATCAGAGACGCTGCAAACATCAGCCACTTAAAGCTTCGGTCCATTCAGCAACGGCGTAAATGAAACACATAAAAACAGAACACGGTCTAATTCCAGCCGCTTTTCATTGTCCCTCCCTGAGGATTAGCTGCGTGCTATAGATGTCACTTAGACTCATAGAGGACTCCAGCTCCTCTCAGAGCGAGTTCCTCCTCCGAGCGCTGGGACCTTGAGTCCGACTGCCAGCGCAGCAGTCGCACCAGCAGCCAAGCACACGCAAAAGCAAACTCATGAATAAGACAAATGGAGACTTTCTGCAACAGAGGACCGACTCCAGTCAACACTCAGTCTGAGAGGAGGTGTCACAGTGAGGGTTAGTCAGTCGTCCTGTTGAAAACGGCTCCGAGGGATGGGGACGCAGACCACAGTGAGTCATTTCACTCACGACGCCAAGCTGTTCTCATCCTTAACAACGGAGCGACATCAAGAGCATTTACTGACAGGCTGCTGTGTGCAACCTTGTCTTCGTGACCGCATCAGCAGAACATACAGAGACGGCTGGTGATAATGTACGTCCCGTCACACCAAACCAACAGAGGAGTTTACCCTTTATCCATTTTTGAGGACTTCTCACATTGTTTTTATTTTGCTGCAGAAAGTGTTGCATCATGTCTCAAACGCAGCGTGTATGATGAATTTTAATGCAGACTGTGACGGGCTTTTTATGCAACAGGAAGCTTTTAAGCTCCAAATAAGTTTATTGTTTGTCTATACAGTAAAGAACATAACAAGGAAGTAAGCGTCTCTGAAGTCTTACTGTCGTCAAACATCAGTGAGCTCACAATGAAAAGTCACAACTGCAATTATTTAGTTTGAGACTTTCCCAAAAGCAAGAGAAAGTTTTTTTTTCATCTCCATATCTAAATAGGTCCAAATTTAGCGTGATAACAACGCTCTACCTTCACTTTTAGCTAAACACACCACGTTGGGATGTACTGACGTGGGATGAGGTGACCGTGGGGGCGAACAGTGCAGTTAAAGGCAACGCAAACAGCAAACGCGGCTTGAAAACGGAATCGTTGCAAACTCAAACCGACACTTCCACCAACACCGGTTCACTGTTGCCAGTGTCAAGCACAGAAGCAGACGGGTCCGAAACCACTGCTCGTAGCACAACCTTGATGAAATATTCAAGAACGCTCCTGCAGGAGAATTCAGCTATTTTCTTCTAATGGAATCCAGATTTGTGTGTGTGTGTGTGTGTGTGTGTGTGTGCGTGTGTGCGTGTGTGCGTGCGTGCGTAACATCCCAAACTTCCTGTTTTGAAACGCCGCCCGACCCGGTGCTGCTACTGACACGGTCCTGTTCTCTAAATGGAAGTTGACTCTTAAAGCCGTCCTGCAGGAGACGGAGCGGGCGGCGGCAGAAGGAGCCTTCGGGCATCATCATTAAGGGACCGGCGGCTGACCTCGCGTCACAGGTACTAAACACCGTCAGCGAGTGTGCTTCACGACGCATGGACTGCACTTTCCCCTCAGCTGTCCCACAGTAAAGGAGGCCTGCGCGCATCACGCATCATCCTTTGTCAACAGGGTTCTGTTACGATCCCTCGTCTTCCATAAAACATACATTCAGACGTGTCAACTGATGGCCACGGTTTCGCATTCACGAGCATAATTACTATATAATTTCCTTAAAAGCCTGAACTGAGCCGAGCGGCACATCTGGATGCAAACAAATTGCTGAGCTCAAGTCATTTATTTTGCGCTATAAGATGCTTCTTCTTGCTCATTATATGCACCACCTGCATTTTAATCAAACAATAAGCACATTGCTAAAGAGACGACACATTATACCCTCCTGCTACTGAAGAGGAAGGAAACCATGAGGACGAAAAGGGAGATATGAGCAGCAACAGGAACAAAAAACTAATTATATTATTATGCAATTATATAATTTAGTCAGACGAGATGAAGGAAATGGTTTAAACGAGTGTGTTTGTGTTCTCTCATCACGCAGAGCATCTGTATACAGCGTGTTTAAAATGAGACGCTAGCGCTGTTACAGATGTGGCCCCGTGTTCACGTGTGCCACCGCCGTGCACGCGCGTGCACGTGCACGTGTGCGCGGTGATTGCTCTTGGTGTCTGGGTATGTGTGGCGCGGGAGTTGAGGTCCACTGGGGCACGGACCGCTCCGCATGAATAATGCATGGCACCGGGCCGCTGTATCTCAGCAACATTGCCTTGGTCTGCTTAAAGTTCCTCTCCAGGAAAGTCAGCGTCATTCTGCAAAAGCTGCAGCAGCAGCTGAGAGCTGGCTGCAGGATAGCGTTTGAAAAATCACGCTGAGAATAAAAAAAGAATCATTTAATATATGGACGTATTTTCACACTACGGTTTTTAACAGCTCTGCTGGAGCAAATTTCAGCTTTAAAGCCTCAAACAGCAACCAGATGTGATCTCAAAAACTTGAACTGGATAAATATTGAATATATATTTTGGTCAATTAATAGAGAGAAGCTGTATTTTAGTGCGGCTTTGGATTTTTGTTTGCAGGTCACACTAATGTGGACATATTTGAGTCCACATGTGCTGCAGCATCAGCACTTTTTACTCTCTGCTAATATTCTTTGTATGAACGATGGACTGATAAATAAATGGACAAACTATAACATTTAGCTGCTCAAAGTTGCACCGCGGTGGATTGTGCTGCTTCTCACCCTGTGAAGTGGACGTGGAGATGAAGTTGACATGCTGGATGAACTTTTTATCTGCGGATTTGCGCATTTGTGCTCACAGAACAGATGCTGGAGGCAGATGCCTGCTACAGTATGTAATTCACAGCGGGGATCAGCAGGGGTCGAGTCTGAACGACACCGCGCGACTCGGCGCCCAACTACTGGCAGCGTCATGAAACAGACACTCACTCACTCACTCACTCACCCGATGGAGCAGGGTTAGAGTTGTGTGCGCAATAATGGGAGAGTCCACGCGCACACAGGTGAGCGTCATGTCAACAGTTTAGGGAAAGCAGGTGGCGTGTTCACTAACTGAGCACAAATGGAATAAGTGACACTTTGCTGCAGCCTGATTGGACTTGAGTATTGTCTGATGCGTGTTTTCTACCTCCACGCTTGATTTTGTTCCGCACGCGCGTCGGATCATAAAGTTCTCAACCGCATGTTTTCAGGTCGCTGCTTCTTTCGGACGAGGCGACTTTTAAATCCCTATTTTGAAGCCACGTGAACGCGACTCTGCCCACGTTTGCACATATTTCAAACCATCACCTGCGGAGACGTCGTCGCGTTCACGCCGCTCCACGCGCCGGAGCCCGTTCACTTTCACCTCAGGAATGTTTGGCACTTTGGCATCGCATCCGCATCTGCTGCCGACGGACCCACACACCGACCGAGCCTCGCTGTCTGTGTCCAGCCTCTACAGCCTCCCCGCTCCCCGGCTCGGGACTCCCCAGCCCCGGTCGCCCCGGTAGCCCCGGTAGCCCCGGTAGCCGCGCACCGGCGCCGTGAACTGGACGGGACCGTGCGGCGGCGGCGTTTCGGCTCACCTCTGTGCGCGCCTGCAGCCGCTTGTTCATCTCGTAGATCCGATACTCGGGCTGGACCATGTAGGGCGAGTGTCTCCTGTAGAAGGGTCCGAACGGAGACGAGTAGAACGGGTCGTGGGTCGGATTGGACATGGTGGCTCCTGGTGAGGCGCGCGGCGCGATTTCAACATCCAGCGGGCACAGCAGCGCACATGGGAGTGCGATGCTCTCTGAAGACCCCCAGTGGGAAGCAGCCGCTGCCGAGGCTGAGCTGCACTCTGCAAGTTGGCCTGCCTAGTTCGCTGCTATAGCGTGGAGCTGGAGGAGGGAGGATGGAGGGAGGAGGGAGGGAGGAACGGAGGAGCAGGCGGGGGCGGGGGTGGAGGGGGGGGGGGGGGGGGGGGGGGGGGGCAGAATTGAGGGGGGGGGGGGGGGTCGTTTCCTGTTCCCTCAAGACCTACACTCAGTTTTGCACTCTTGCAAAGTTCAAGCAAGATCTCCGCCCGCATGCGTGTGTGGGTTTCTTTGTGCTGCGCGCTCCCTGCTCTGAAGTGAAGCATTGTTTTAGTTCGCATGGACCGATACTGAAACTGCTCTAATTGCATTTTCAGCGATGTTTAAAATAAAAGTACAGCCGTGTGCGTAGGCTAGATTTTAGATCGGCCATCGTCACTTCTAAGGATGAGGCTTTAAAATACACAAGTCCTGAATCCAGGGTCTGACAGAATACATTTATAACTGTAATGACAGTAGAATATTCATTATAAATATTGCCTCCGTCATGTTTTGACACTTTTCTGTGCCTCAGTAGTTAAATTCTCCCAAAAAGTATTTTCGGTCAACCGTCCTCCGTGTTGACTTTTATTAGGTGCTATTAATATTCTTCTAGCTGCATCTATGGCAAAAATGACTTTAGTGACATTATTAAACCTTTTTTAAAGCAAGGATTAAACACTGGGAGTTTCAAGTCTGAGCAGAATTCATTTCAAAGGGCTCAGTAATGATTGAGAGTGTGCAGAACATGCTCAGACCGCGCTCATAAACAGTCCATTTTATGTGAAACACTTTCATAATATTATATTGATTGTGTTGCCTCTGGTCAATGCTGCTAATGTCAGAACCAGAGTCCACGGCTAGTTACGCACCAAGTGGCATAATTTGCGGTGAAATGAAGGCGGGGTGATTCAGAATTCACGGCAACACCCTCAACGTTTCTGAGCCAAAAAATTAGACGCGTATTAATGGCACAATGTGTTGGTACCGCTCAGTAGAAGTATAAAAAAACAACAGCGCCACAATATTAAAACCCAAAAGGTGACAGATAACATGGTTCCTCTGCTGCGCGCGGCTATAAAACAAATCCTGTTGATCCTGGTGAAGCATTAGTGATTTATAACCCTTCACATGCACAGCGCTGATCTCACCAGCAGGGCCAGATTAACCCATTAATTGGCCCTGGGGCCAAATTCGCCCCGGGGCCCCCAGGGCCCCTCCCCACCTGCTGCCAGCATGTGTGTATGAAGCGTGTCACCTTCAAGTTCCCATTGAATCCAGTGCAACCACTTCTCATGGGGAAAAACGGGCAAAGAAGCACAATATAATAGCATTGTCTTATAAAATCAAGATTGTTGACTGTGAAATGATTCCAGTGACTATGAGACATCGCTTAAAGTGATAAACACAACCTTATGACGAGTCAAAGATACAACCACAGCAATTAAACAAAGCTCGAGGAAACAAGACTCAACCAATTTCCGCGCTTCTAGTCGTTTTATACAAAACCGGAACGACAGTTGATGGAGATGAGGCACAAAGACGTGAGGGTTAGAAATAATAACCTGCTGTTCCCTGAAGGACTCACCTCCACATACGCAGCTCAAACGCTGCACTGTTACATTTTAAAGCATTCTAAACACATTTTCAACCACGCAGCAGCACAGAAGCGTCCGTCTCCGCTGCAGCGCGTGTCGCTCACATGATGAATTTCCACAGCAGACACACCAGTGCATTAAAAAACCTTTTTTTAGGCACCAATTAGGATTTCCTTCATGTTCTCCGCCGTGACAGATTAGGCTCGGGCTGCAGAGTAGCCACAAGAATCTAAAAATAAACAGACACTCAGACCAGCCGTAACGTTGCAACCGAATCTCACATTAACTACACGCGCTGGGAATTAATGAACAGCATTTATGAAGTCTGACTTTTAATCCAAAATGGCTGAATGGGGAGAGGCAGTCTGAATCGAGTGAGATAAAAGTTGTAATCCAAATGCCTGAGGCATGCGGTCGGGTAATTAAAAAAAAGTTTGAAAAATCTATTAATAAACCTTTAATTAAAAACTACATTTTTAATATCTCAAGACCTTTTCAATTGACATTTCTAACAGGATTTGGTTGCTCGCCTAAAGCGCTTACCACTCGAGTGTGGCTGCAACACAAGTGAACAGCTCATTTAACAGATTTCAATATCAACTTGCTTGTAATGTGGAGACGATGTCTGTCGGTCAGCAGGCGAGGAGGTGTTCACCTGCGGAGGCTCTGATGGAACCAGTCTGACCAGCTCGACTGCAGCGTTTGAGCCCCGTCTGTTAAACGCCTCCAAAACCCGCTTCACCTCCTCACAAAACACTGGCTTATTTTTACTAAACAATAAAAAGATTTTAGTGGTGGCTGCACATCCCATTATTCACAAAACGAATAAAGTGAATCATACAAGCATCTGCGCATTTACTGCGTCTTTGTTTAATTAAATGAGCTGAGATTTAAGACGTATCTCAAACATTTATGTGTTCAGTAGCATCCGGGAAACGCGCTGTAGACAGCTTAGAGACGTTTTAAAATACATACCAACCAATAACTTTGGGTTTTGGTCTTTTTGCAGACATTTTAACAGCCTGTAAAAGGAGAATGATCAATGCCTCGTGTTTGTAATGTATTTACGACGCAGCTCTAAAAGCCTCGTCGGCTGTAGGAAGCAAAGTAACAAAGACAAAATAATTCCTTTAACAGCACACGCATGTCTGAGTTTGAGCTCAGAGGCTAAAGCTGCTCTGATGCTGCTCCGGTCCCAACTTCTCATCACCTGCAGCCGGATCGGTCGTGGTCCAGTCCCACACGTCGTCCAGGCTGATGCAGGTAGCGCGAATCACTGTAGATCTGCAGAAAGCAGCTCGGCCAATTAATGTGGTTTTACTCCTTAAATCGCTAACGATCCCGGCTCTGGGGTGGGCGTGCGTTCTCTTCTGACCTTCATTTCCACATTTTGTATTTATCTTCCTGCAGAAGGTTTAGTTAACTAAGTGGTTTTAGCAGTTTTATTTTGCAGCTATTAATTAGCGGCGCGTGTTGCGTCTGTGTGGAGGAGTGCTTCTTTCAAGAGACAAAAACGCTCCCTTGTTTTTACATACTGCGGAGTGTTTATGTTTTACTTCTGTTCGACGCCCTCAGGGACAACGAAAGTTGAATTGCATACGTTTCTATTGAGCTGAAGTGAATAGGAAACCAAATGCACCATGGGAGTTGGCGCCGCGTGTTTTGCAGCATGTCTCGCGTCTCGGCCATTTGTTAAACGCACCCAAATGCATCAAGGATGAAGAAGGGACGTGCTTTTAGTTGTAAAACAGCAAGATGAGGGAGACAAAACACTTGTGGATGAGAATGGAAATGGGTCAGGACACATATAGACACTCTGCTTCTGCTGGGTTCCCTCTTGCTGTTACTATGGTAACGTACCCTATCTCCCTACCTACCTACCTACCTGCCTGCTTACAGCACAAACTACACACCCTTGCAGCCGTGCTACAGGTTTTGCACTTGAACGCACCGATGCTGCTCCTGTTCCGAAGAACCCGGAACAAGTATTTATCGTGTTTCACAGCAGAGCATGAAAATATAGAGTTGTAGATGTGTTTGATGTGATGTCGCTGCTGGCGGTGGAAACAATCATTTGTCTTGTTTGTGAAGCGAACATGTGCCGACATGTGGAATGTTTGTGATATTTTGAAGCCGGGAGACGAGTTTGATTGTGTTATTAATAAAAAAAGACCTCGCCGGTGACTGACAAGCGCGATGAGAGCGAAGCTCTGCTAAAAATAGAGCCGAACTTCACAACGCAACGCGATTTTAAGGCTGCAAACAAAGTCCTGAACTGAACTGAGCAGAAGGAACGTCGACCTTCTCCAGTCTAACGCTGACCATCAACGCGTTCCAGCTGATCCTGGACTCTGCGGCAAGTAAAATCTTGCAAACTCGACTGTGAACACGGCAAAGTGTGTCTCCTATTTTCAGCACACAACTGTTTTCCAAATATGGATGAAATATACCCCGGATGCCGGAGCAGCAACTCAACTTCTATGGTGGAATCTCATTAGCATCGTAATAGCTTCCAGGCTCATTTGCATTTTGCCGTGAGTGATTTTTTTCCCCCTTTCTTTCCTCTTCACTGCTGGATGGAATAATAATAAAAAAAAGAAGTAAAACTTTGAAGCACCATATTTTATTTCATTATTTAAGTTAAACAAATTGTAATTGAAAAGCACTTTTCAGTTATGCTATTTCCTCATACCAGTGACAAATGAGTCTTATAGTCGTGTCAAGCAATTATGAGAAGACACACAAGCTACAAACTAATATTTGCACACAGAGATGGCAAATTAGTGTAAATAGATTAATACAGGAAGTAGAGGCTTTTTATCTATTTCAGAAATAGACTGTGTGCACAAAGGTGTTTAAAATCCTTTGCACCAATACACTGAACTCTTGGAAGGCAGCACTGAGCTAACAGGCACCCGAATACAGAGACGACACACATGCAACCCTAAAAAAAATGCCAAACAACATATTTAGAGTAAAGCGATTAAGTGGGTGCATGTGGAAGCTTATAACAAGGCAGGGAGCGTCCTCGCGCTGGATGCAGGGAGACTGCTCAGCTTGTTAGACGTCCACACGCTGCTTTTCTTATGCTGAATTTTTGCAGCGGAGCCGCTCAGCAAGCAAGGAGTTAATATTTCCAACCACTTCTGCCTCTGACACACACACACACACACACACACACACACACGCTCATATCCCCACAACCCATCACCCCTGATGACACTCAGTCGTGCACACGCCCACGCACACACACGCACGCACGCACGCACGCACACACACACACACACACACACACACACACACACACACACACACACACACACACACAAACCCATAATTCCCAACTCCCCCCCTCCCTCCTCACCCACTGCCTCCTCCTGCCTCCCTAGGCTCACCCTCCCCCCTCCTCATCCTCCTCCATTCTCCATCTCTGCTCCCCCACACACCCCTCCCTCCTCCTTCCACCACCACCACCCCCCTTTAGGTCAGTTAATAAGCGAGCCTGAGCCTGTGCCTCAGCTTGGCTGTCTGGAGGACATGCAGAGCAGTGTCTCCTGGGAATTGGCTCATGCAGAATGCTGCTCCGCCGGGAGAATGGAATTTTACCCTCGCTAGGGCTCCCAGACGCACCGCACAGCGGGAAACCTGACGGACGCGCACGTGCGCGCGCACGCCTCAGACGCGTGCTGCAAATCAGCCGCACACAAACATCACGGTCCCAGGAGCGCGTTTGCTGAGACGTCTCCCCGTCCCTTTAAGTAAAGTGACCAGCACCTAAGGAAAACACTGATTTCTTTCCCCCTGAATCATCAAGAAGCCATCATTAACTTAATGGCGACGGTCTTGGGGGAGATGCGGTGATAGCGCGCGGCACAAAGCCTCCGTTTTACTCGGGCGAATGTAAACACGAACGCAGGGACACGACTGGAAACAGCGCCGCTAATGAGTCGCCCCGTAGATTTAGAAACACTGGCTTTTCCACACTTCTGTCTCAACTTCAAGTGTTGAGAAAGTCGACCCCCCCCCCCCCCCCCCTCCCCCCGCCTCCTTATTCCTCCTCGAACCCACAGCTCCATCTATCGGCGAGCCGCTGCTACACGTCTGAGAGGTGATGGAGAGTAAACGGCGAAGCAGCCGCGCGGCGTGAACGCGGCTCCGGGGGACGAGGGCCGCGTCCCGCTTCGTGTAAATTACACAGGAAACGGGTGAAAACGTGTGTAAAAGAATCAGCCAACATCATGACACGCAGGCGGCAGAAGGGAAAGCATGGGCCCCGCGTGACCTTTAACCCTCAGCTCAGTTTTGCAAATTAAATGTTTTTTGTGACTAAATGTCTAAAAATGTGGCGCCGTCGGATTCTGGAGACTGTGTTTCAGGACACGATGACAGATCTGATGAATCATGGAGCTCGGCCGCGCCGAGAATGATTCATGCCTCCGACAGGATTGTATTTACGCAGAAAAAACAATACTCGCGTATGCAACGACGGGCACAGCGGAGAAATATGTTTTGGAAATGCTGTATATAATCACAGCATTAGAGGGTGAAGGGTGAACTCAGCGCCGGTGATTAAGACGTTTTTATCTCCTTGATGAGATTTAGCCCAGCAAATGAAAGGACGGGATCCAATCCCATTTTCCGTGGTTCTCGGCGGCGTGAGTCTGGACATGATCTGCAGCCGGAGAAATCCCGCCACCTTGGTGTGCAGATTACCGCCACTGTTCCAATGGGATTAGCAGTCACAGATTGTAAGAAGCGGGATTGAATTGTTCTCAGACGAGACCCCGTCCCGCGTCCTCGCTGTCAAACCAAAACGCGGCAGCGCTTTGAATGAGGGACAATTATGGGCTGGGTTCAGCTCGGTTCGGACCTAATCATAAACATGACAATCCTTATTTTCCTCTACCCCCTTCTTGCCTACAACAAGGAAATATAATCCACAGAAATAATATTCATAAAGGGGGTGAAATGGGACGTAATGTGGAGACACACACCCTAATTGTAAATGAGATTTTTTTTCAGACTAAATGTTATTCTCCACCCACAAACACACCGTGACAGTGGTGGAAAAAATTGTGAAAATGGTGGAGCAAAAAAAAAAGAGAAAAAAAAAGAAAACCATTTAGAGACACACACACACAGACACATACACACACAGACACGCACACATACACACACTGCAAACTGCAACCTTCAACCAGCGTTTCTCCATGAAACTCTGCAGCCAAGGCTGCGTTTACACAATAACAGCATTTCAAAGACTTTACATATGAAACAGGGCACCACTTTTTTGCATTGTAAATATTTCCCATCTGCACGCTTTGCCAGGTATACGGCACACAGAGGTTATCATGATCATTATTCTTCTTCTCTGGCGCGGACCACCTCCAGCCTGTCTCAGCACCGGCTGTTTGTAGAGCAGCAGCAGCAGCAGCAGCTCCTCTCTCTGGGATTCAGCCTTTCAAAAGTCCTCGTCAGATTTTGCAGCGCAGACGTACTTCTGCTGCCTGCCGCCCCCACATCTCTGCCCCCCCCCCCACATCTCCCCATCCCTCAGACCCCCCCCCCCCCCCCCCCCCCACTGTCAACCTCCTTCCCCTCGCCTCCCTCCGCTCACTCTGCTGCAGATGTTTTGGATATATTTTCTTAGCGGTGCAGCCGCGTCCGCTGCCAGGCGCTGAGAGGGAGCCCCTCGGTCGCGTCCTGCGGCCGCCGGTGGTGCCGAACGCGGGCGCGCAGAGGTCGCGTGGAGGTCAGCGCCCGTGCTCCTAATGAGCCGGCCTGCGAGCAGCAGTGGGCGACATCAGGAGACGCTTGTTAGCGATCACATGAGCAGCAAATAGGAGCGGCCTGTTACACAGCGGCCTGCTGGCGGCGGGACACGCAGGCGCGTCCGTGTGGGTTTGCCGTCACACTGTGGCACAAATGTTCCGGCCGGCTCATTAGCCCGGCTCTGCGGCATCGCACCACAACCACTCCGCTCCCAACTTTTCCCAGGCGAAAAAATAGGAGAGTAGTAGTTGTTGTTGTGAAGCGCCTCCCTGAGTTTCCTCCCTGCACGCGTTTTATTAGAGGTGATTGTTCAGTGGCAATTAGTGTGAGTGTTGATTATTCATTCAGACAGCGGATTGAATCTGGAGACTGTTCAGAACAATCTGAAAGTGTTAAATGAAGTCTGATGAAGACGGAGTTACACAAACACTGGAGCTGTGATAAGTGTTAACACCGTCGGTGCTGCAGTTTTAATAAATTCATTCCAACAATGTCAATTGTAGATTAGACTCAAATCCGCTTTTCACTCACTGGCATCATAATAGTGTTCGCAGATTTATCAGCTGCCATTTATTCAACACAGTTGTTTCTTCTGAACAAGTTCTGTGAAGCCAACCACTAAAAAGCAATGAATGTTTTTGTGTATTTTTCCTCCAGCAGCGTCAGGAGTCGAGTCAATGTGTGGAGAGCTTCTGCTTCTTCCCATTTATCAGCATCAAACCTATTAGAGGTCCAGAGTTTTAACAATGTAGAAATGATTCTGTCGTCCAAACTGAATCACCAGCTGGTGGAAAGTAACGATCCGAGCCTCAACGCAGCACTTTGAGCAAAATCAACCTAAAACCATGAGCTGCAGGGTTGAAATCTCTGCTTTGCCTCAAAGTGTTTAAGAGATTTCCAGCAATCAACGAATGAAGAACATTCAAGAGAGAGACAACACGGGAGACAACAGGCAACAACTGCCTCATAGCAGTGGGCGAATACAAATAAAGAGCAGAATATGTGCTGCTCTGTCTGTTTGTTTTTAAAGAATGAAACATCTGTGTGGTTCACGTGAGCTAATCAACACACCTGTCAATTAAAACTAGCAAGAAGCACAAAACATCTGCACATCCCAAACTTTCATACACCTGTATGACTCACATCTGTATTTGTGCACTAATAGGTCTTTTCATCTCATATTTCCCAATTAAATGTATTGTCACACATCTTCATGGAGTTAATCAATAATCATGTATCTGTTTCTTTATCAGCGTAGTTCCTCATCGCATCCTCAACCAGCAGCCGTCTTCTGTGGAGGACGAGGCTGATGAGAAACCAAACTTGATGTTCAGGAGAGAAAGAAAGAAAAATAGCTGGCTGTGCTGCTACCATCCCCCATCTCGTAGGCATGGCAGCAGGCTCGCACATGCGCCTGCACACACACACACACACACACACACACACACACACACACACACACACACACACACACACACACACGCATGCACGCACGCATGTATGAACACACACACACACACACACACACACACACACACACGCATGCACGCACGCATGTATGAACACACACACACACACACACACACACACACACACATACGCACGCACGCACGCACGCATGTATGAACACACACACAGACACACACACACACACACACACGCACACACGCACACACACAGCCCATCTCTTTCTGCTACCTGATGTGAGGCACCGAGAATATTCCAGAAACCAAACACAATGAATGTTCCTCTGCTATTCACACAAAACAGAAAATCACACTGCGCTGGTCCTAATTCAAATTAAATCCACGCATGTATTTAAAGCCGCTCCATTTAGTCTCAAGGATCAATTTTAAACTGCCGGGGAGTAAAAAGAAAGAGTGGGCAGGGAAAGAAAAGTTTATGGTACAGCTTCAGTGCTGAATAAATGGAGGGTTTTAGGAGGCAGACTGGAGGGGAGTGGAGGCAGGAGCATGATGGTGATGGGGGTTCTGGACCGGACCCAGCACCGGACCCACCGCCGGACCCAGCACCAAACTCAGCGCCGGACCCACCGCCGGACCCACCGCCGGACCCAGCACCGGACCCAGCGCCGAACTCAGCACCGGACTCAGCACCGGACTCAGCACCGGACTCAACGCTGGACCTACTACCGGACTAAGCACCGAACTCAGCACCGGACTCAGCACCGGACTCAACGCTGGACCTACTACCGGACCCAGCACCAAACTCAGCACCGGACCCAGCGCCGGACCCAGCGCCGGACCCAGCGCCGGACCCAGCGCCGGACCCAGCACCGGACCCAGCTCCGGACCCACCGCCGGACCCAGGACCGGACCCACCGCCGGACTTACTACCGGACTAAGCACCCGACTCAGCACCGGACCCAGCGCCGGACCCAGCGCTAGATCCAGCACCGGACCCACCACCGGACCCAGCGCCAGATCCAGCACCGGACCCACCACCGGACCCAGCGCCAGATCCAGCACCGGACCCACCACCGGACCCAGGACCGGACCCACCGCCGGACTTACTACCGGACTAAGCACCGGACTCAGCACCGGACTCAACGCCGGACCTACTACCGGACTAAGCACCGGACTCAGCACCGGACCCACCACCGGACCCAGCGCCAGATCCAGCACCGGACCCACCACCGGACCCAGCACCGGACCCAGCACCAAACTCAGCACCGGACCCAGCACCAAACTCAGCACCGGACCCAGCACCAAACTCAGCACCGGACCCAGCGCCGGACCCAGCACCGGACCCAGGACCGGACCCACCGCCGGACTTACTACCGGACTAAGCACCCGACTCAGCACCGGACTCAGCACTGGACCCAGCGCCGTCCACAGGCCGGTCCTCGGCCGTTCGGTGAGGTCCATCATTAGAAGTGAAGCCGCTGTGACTGCAGTGAGGCAGATCCAGGATCTGCCGGTCTTTGTGTCCGTGGGCTGAGGTGTGGTCGGGTCTAAAGCTCTGACTGAGTTTTACTCCTGGTGATGCTGCGTTTCCCTGCACACACTTAATCACACTGTATGAATCTCACCCCATTATTTAACTTCTATAAAAATGAGATAAAGACGGTTCTGCTACACAAAATTGTGGCTTGTTGTCATTTACAGTTTGACAAACATCGCACCAAACCCGATCCTGAAGCCATTGATAATTCATGATGTGAATGGATGTGAGCTATAATAAATGGCGCTGCTCCAGCTCCTCAGCTAAAACTACAGTCCAAGTACAAACACGCGCTGACTGTCGCTGAGGCTTCTGCTACTGTGAAGAAGCTGCTACTGTAACAACCACTGTACGACACTGAACATCAGCAGAAAGAACTGGAATTCTCAAATACAACTTCGAGACAACCCGGGTCATTGTCCTATAATTATTAATACTACCAAATTAATAAATGCTACCATTAATAAAAAACACATAAAAAACACATAAATTCATTTAAAGCGCAATGTTAAAAAAACCTTATTTGATGAATGGCTTGTAAAACATGTTAACGTTTCCTTTTACAGTTTATACTAATAAATGTGGTGTTTTTCAGCCTTACTTGTCTTACATCAGTATTTCTGGTTCCTTGATAGTTTCTTATTGTTTATTTATTGTTCAGTGTCTTACTGCATGAGAGAGAATAAAGAGAGACAAAGTACAAAAGCTTCAATTACTCAGTAGGAGACTTCACAAAATTAGAACCATGGTCAATAAAAACTACATCACTGAGTCAAAAGAACACTTCAAGCAACTCAGTGGAAATGTTATTAAAAAGCCAAAGTCAGGACGGATACAAGGTAATTTCCAAGTCAATGAATTTCCCTTGGAGAAGAGTTTATTCATCATTAAGAAACTGAAGGAATGAGACTTGTGTGTAAATGTGCCCACAGCAGACTGTTCTGTGAGAGGACTGAGCAGAGAGGTCACCAGCACTGAAGCAGTAACCAGCTGCATACGTTCCGAGCTGGATCCTCCGCCACAGTCGGACCCGAACCACGTTTAAAGGCTGGAAGCAGGTTTCATGATCCGGAGACCAAAGCTGAACCTTATGGTCGTCAGATCGGAGCAGACTCGTACATGTACAGAGCAGACTGAGCCCGGCTGCAGGCTCAGGCTGGTTCAGAGGCTCAAAACTGCACCCGTTTGGGTCCAGGAAGAGGAACCGCATGTTCCTCAGCAGCCGTGTGCTCGCTGGGAGGACCGGCCACAGCCAAGCGGACCCACACATCGCGGCCCGGTCTTTAATCCATCTGTCCACGCGTCCATCTTCTATCATCTACAGTCCCCACACAATGGCCTTTCTTCAGGGTTTGTGTAATTGACACAATCCCAAGGACAATCAATAAGGCCGGGGCAGGTTCTATCTCCGGGCCCGCGGACTCCGGGACCCTGCATTGGCTGAGAGTTTGCTGGGCTTTGGTCTTACCAGCATCCAGGTGTAACACGGGAGCGAATATCTGTTTGAATAGAAGCCCAAAGCTTCTGGCAAGATCAATAGCAATCAATGCTTAAGCCAGTGCACCAGATAAATGGTTTCCCCTCTAAAAAGGAAGCACCGCTTCCTCCGTCTCAACTTCTCCTGACTTTGATCACCTCTCATAGTTCTCCCCTGGAACACAACTTAGAGGTTTGATTTTTTCGGGCACGTGGGAGGCACGGGGGTTTTAGGGGTGAGGAGGGTGAGGAGGGGTATTCTCTAATGAGCGGGTACAGCCACGTCAAAATGAGACCAAGCAGACCTCCCACTAAATATGAATACCAGAAAGATGCAAATGCGCTCGGCACTGAATTTATTATTCTGAATATGTTCAGAAACAAAAGGCTCTGGAAAAGCAGGGGGAGTGAAAGTGAACTGCCCCCCCTCCGCTCCTCACCGCCTGAAATAAATAAAAAAGGGAGAGGACGGGAGAGAAATTAGAGGGAGGGGTATGAAAAAGGGAGGGAGAGAGAGAGAGAGAGAGAGAGAGAGGAAAAATCCTCAGCCCTGTTTCTTATATATATATTTTTTGAAGCAATGGCATCCTGTGTTCTTGGATGTGTCGTTGCCATGGCAACTGTAACTTGGTGACCTCGTTATTTCTGCCTAATCCCGCGCTGAAATTATGGTTGCTCCACCCTTTTGCCTGGCTGCCCTGATAACATAATCATTGCAAATGAGGCAGGGGAACGGAGAAGGAATAAGGAAATAAATAAAAACACATATGGCACCGCTTTCTACTGTATGTTATTTCATTCTATTCATTATAATTGGCCAAATCAGCCCCGGCTGCTGTAGTGTACAGCTCACATAAATTCAGCAATGTACTGTACAATATTTGAGCAACAGCTGATGATGAGCCACAGTAATTAAAACAGGGACTCAGCCATAATCGACTGCGAGACGCTGATAAACTGTATTGATTTCAGCTTCGTCATGAGTTTCTCATGGTGGAACTGGTGTCATTACCATCAAAGTTTGACTGTAAATGTAAGGGAGGCACATCTACTGTACTACACACTGCTACATGCACACTACAACACATAAACACCTGAATTATTGATTTCAGTGTTTGATTGGATTTACTTATTGGATGGGGCCTGAGAAACACTCTGAAAAATTGATGGATTTTTGGAGATAAACACGCAAACTAATAAGAAATCCTCAGTCATGCCTATTCAATAATTCACCAAATTTACATATTATTATTGGCATATCTCATTACTCCGGACGCAGGCACACTTATATATTCCAAAATTGTATTAGTTGGGTATTCTGTTGCATAAATTAACATGAATAATGAAGGATGGGGCTCCTTTAAAGTCGTGATTCAAAGAAGCCCCTCATTTAGGAACAGAAAACGCCTTTGTGTGGTCACAGGGTCCTTAACAAGTGAATTGTTTACATGCTGACGCTGAAGCAGTGACTAAAATGCACCCAGCGCCCACAGCATAGGAGGGTTTGCGTCTTAACGGAAGCTGTTTCACGCAGTTTTAATGCTGAGCCTCGGTGGCGACTACGGTGACATATTGTGGAGAGATGCTGTCGTCGTAAAGCGAAGCCGGCAGCTGTGCAGACACATCACCCTAAAGTTCCTGGAGACGAATGGAAAAGTTGAATATTATGGCTGATGCCAACTGTCTCCCTTGAATCCATGCAGCACAGGTTCTGCTGCTGGCGCCGACTCGGTGGTCCTGATGCCGACAAAGGCACACAGCAGCCACCAGCTCAGCTCACTTTCCTCATTTCTACATGCGGATAATAAACCTGTGAAAGTCTTGGATGACTTTCACACAAAAAGAAACCCCACAACGGTGTCTATGGGATCTGTTAATGCCACCTTCCCAGTGTAGCTGCAGTAAAAGCAGCATTGTCCTGGTTCACAGAGGCTCAGTCCGTTGCAGCAGCTTGCGTCAGAGCGAGCCACACACCACTGATCTGATGTAATCACAATTCTGGGTCAGATGTCTGAACGTGACACTTCCACACAATATCAGATATTTAGAAATTTAACATTTTATGTTCAGGCTGTAATTCATTACTGATGGCATTTTATGGCTCCCGTTTTAAGATATATTATATAACGGTTTTAGAACGATGACCTTTATCCTGTTGCTGCGGGTTGAATTTCTGCTTATCCTATTTAAAAGGTTCAATATACAAATCCAGTGAACAAATATCTGACTTCATTCATTATGCAGTTCATTTCAAGGAATCAGCCACATGCTCTAATAAGACGTAGCTGCTGTGAGCTCGGAAGTACGATCCTGTACTGATGCTAGCGTTTGGAACTGCTGCAGCCGTAACTCTGCCATTGTTTGATTAACAACTAGTCTTATGGTCACTATTTGATAATTACTTGAAAATGCCAGGGTTCCAGGCTGCAGATGTGTAATTACTGTGTAAAAAAAGGCCTCAGATTAACTGTCATTCTGTAAAAGCCACGCTCATTTGTTGTGAACCAAGTGAGACAAGACTTCAAAGTTTATAATTCGCGTTCAGGGGAACAAAGTCTTTACATATAACGAAAGAGGAACTGGAGAACCTCCATCGCCTTCCAACACCCCCCCCCCCCCCCCCCCCCTTTACTGAACTTAGACCCAGGATGTAAATGAGAACCAGATGTGTAGAGGGGTGGGGGGCACCGAGGAGACTGTGTTTCCACAAAAACCTTAACTCAGAGGAACCAGAAAATCCCCACACTTGGATCAGTCGGACCCGTTACTGCGTCCGAGGCGCCGTCCCGGGAGGAGGCGGACACAGAGGCCGACAGACGGGCGTTTAGGCAGATGTGCACAAACAGGCAGCGAGGGAGGAGAGTGTGTGTCGGCGTAATCCGCCCTGGGAGAGAGCGCCCAATGACTCCCAAGAGGCTTATCTTGGTCAGATCCTGCTGCTTGTGTAGAAACTGTCAATCGTTGGTCCGGGGGAAAGTACCCCCCCCCCACCTACACCGCTCCCACCCCCACCACCACTGACCTGGATTTGACTGACTGCTGTCTGTGGCATCCACCCACGTCCACAGGCCCACGGGCTGTTTGATGTTTCAGCTCAGAGGCAATTTACTCAGACGCTAGGATTCTTTTAGCGGTGGACAAACAGGGAGCAGCAAAGTACAAGTACTCAAGAGCAATTTTAGGGTGATTGTATTTTTACCGTTCCTTCAGTCCAACTCTTAGGCCTGGACACTGAGACGCTGACTCCTCCTGAACGTCAACAGGCGCATCTTCTGCCGCCTCGGCATCAACATCAGCGTGAGTCTGATTCACTGCAATGGAGGTTTAAACTGGGCTCCACCGCTTCTCATACGTGCTAAACTAAAGAACCAAACTCATTTTAATTACAGTAGTTACAGCATCAAAGCATTTAAGGAACTCCTACGTGAAACTCTACAAATAAACAGCTCTTTTTTTTTTGCAGACCGTAATCAACTGCAGAGTTTAACATAGCGAGGCTGCCGCTGGCCGACGTCTATTAGAAGCTACAGGGGAAATGGAAGCTCTAAATAGCAGCCAAGGAGCTGTGAGACCGCTGGAACCAGGAGGGTGATGCTGTGATGCAGCACGGACGCAATGACAGCAGGAGGAGGAAGCCGCCGGTCCGTCCGTCCCAGTTTACAGTATGTAAATTAAAAATGCAGATTCCCTTCTCCTACCTGCATATCTAATATGTGCATAATTCAGCATATAATATATTCTGCACTTGTTTGCCGATAAAAATCACAGTTGGAGAAAAAAAAGCTTATTTTCTAGTTGTACTTCTTGTTGTACATGTATTTTTTGATTACTGAACTAAAGTTAGGAAACATGCTGAGACCTCAAAACTCAGTGATGGAGTTAAAGTTTCCAAAGCATGAATGCAGAGTAAAGTAGTGGGAGGGCAGGTTCACATGAGCCTCTCGGGGGGAGACGTTGTTAAAAATTCCCCCTGACTGACTGGTGATATGTTGAAGGAGATTCCCTACGAACGCTGAACCTGTTTACGTCCTCCGCTGATCTGGGATTCACAAACGGCCCAGGAACAAAACACAGTCAGGCTGTACTGGTCCAAGAAGTGACAGGTGTGACGCCATGCCGGCCCTTCACACCCCCACTCCTCCCCCACCCCTCCCCCCTCAGCCGGCACAGTAACAAGAGTGTTACCTTTAATGGCCGCCTGCCGTCACTCATCACTTACGAGGACAGGAAGCTGCAAGTAGATCACCAACAATACAACACAACCGAAGGAGTGATGACACAAACACAATAACCCGACCCGGTCCAGACTCCAGCTCCTCCTCCCCAATGGCTTTGCAAATGAAGCAATCGTACACAGAATCTATTACGTTTTCCATAAACCTATAGCCATGTGTTTAAGAGGAAAACACTGCTGAAGATGGTGAAGGGCACTTCCCCCAGCAGCTGCTGAGGTCTTAAAGAGTAGAGACGAGCAAAACCGTGTAAGGTTGAAATGTCTTCAAGGAGAAAGACTGGACCTTTCCTGATGACTGTGACTTTTAGGAAAACACATAGCGGTAAAAATATCATTTCAATTCAAATGAACATATTGAGAATATGATGAGGCACCGCACACGAACGGCTGCTCTTGTTTAGTCGCCGCCCAACATCAAAACCCAACCCGAGAACAGCAGCGAGCAGTCATTGATCAAGTGTGAGTGATAAATAGGCAGAAATAGTTTTACTCTGCTGAGGATGTGTCGTCCCAGTGATAATGACGGGAGCAAAAAATAAATAAGTAAATGACGCCTGCAGCGGCCCTGGAAGCATGCAAACAGACAAAGCACGAAAACAATTGGGACAAAAACCTATTTAAGGCAGAAATCGCATCATAAACCTGCTCCAACCCTGAAGATTCGGCTTCAACTCTAACTTTCACGCAGTAAAATAACATCCCTGTAAAAGTAGTTTTGCCACCGAGCATTCTGATGCACATGAACACAACTCAGACTGAACACAGCTACGTATATATTTATAGAAGGGCTTGGGTGTAAAGTGTGCAAAGCTGCAGCTGCTGTCAGGCCCCGTGCGTGTTTCCCTGACAGGCCGGGAAACACGCTTCCCCACGACTTCAGCCTCATCACAGATCCAAGTCATTAAAATGCCAGAAAACCTCTCCACTTTTCTCAGGTTCTCCCTCGTTCGGAGTTGTTTTTCAGAGGCTGCGATTCCGAAGGCGGAAGATCGGCGCAGGTCTCCTCCATCGGCCCATCATTTATTCATCGGCATGGATTTTTCAGGCAGCGGCTCACCTCTCGCTAAGCAGATGTTGAGCACCGTCTCGAGCCGCCTTGATCTTAAGAGACGCACCAGAGCTGATGCTGTTTGTTAAAAACACACATTTTAACCCGCGTCGACCCGAACGGGGAGGCGCCGGCTTAAGGGCCATTTAATTAAATCAAAAACTTATCAGTCAAATTTTAATTATGCTGCTGTGGCTCTGGTTGACTTATGACTTAGTGCCATCTAGAGGCCGAGCGGGGTTCAACCCAAGCCGCAGACTGTCTCCAGAGAAAACAACATCAGCCTTTGTTGTGTGCAGTTATTGACTCTGTATATGTAGTCGCTTAACAGACATCGACTGGCGATTAAAGGGCGCGTGTTTACTGCAATCATGTCTTTTTCTGCTCACTGGGAGATGGAGCTTCATCTCACATTTTGCTTATGAAAACTCAGTGGATGAACAAGCTCAACCATGTCTTTAGGTACAAATACTGTATAACTGTGAATCTACAGTTTGAAAGTATTAGATTAAAGGTGTTTTTTATTCTCTTATTGCAATTGCTGATGCAATAAATGAATATTTAATGTGAGCCTGTTTATCTTGCTTTAAGTTTTCAGAAGGTCTTTACATAAGCTTTTACCTTCCAATGCCTCCTGCGCTGGCTTCTGTCTGCTTTGAATGTGGATTTATGCCAGGATGTATTATACATTACCTGAGTTCTACTATTTTCTTATCCCAAAACAAACAAAAGCAGTCAACATTAAACCAGTTGTTGCAGATGATTGGACACCTGTGTGGATAGTTCAATCGCTGACTCTGCGTTTTATATGCAAGATCCTAATCATTAAATTACATGAGAAAATAAATGTGTTTTTATGAATAGTGGCCTCTCACAACTTGTTATATTTAACATATTAGATAATTATTATGATGCTTTAAATTGCCTTTGGTTTCCTTAACTTCATTTACCAAATTAAATTTTCATAAGAATAAGATTTTTGCTTTGCATAAAAGATCCTAATTTTTCAAAGCTGCTCAAACATTACCTTGACTAAACGTCTGCTTTGTTCAGTGCTGATGCATTTTAGGATTATTTGTAATGGTGGCCACAGTATGAAGTGCTAGTGCACCTACTCTGTGCAGGTTGAACCCAGGAGTCCAGTTCTTAATAACAGACTCCAGGATCCTCCATGATCCTGTCTCTGAACTACTGTCTGATCCCGTTTCTAGTTTGTTGTTTTAGATCCTCGCTTCAAATAAAACGTCTCTGGCCATGAGAACGCTGAGCCAGGAAGCCGAGGGGCGGTTCCTGGGTTTTGGGCGACTTACTCTCACGCAACACATGTGGCGGCTGGTCCTCGGGAGGCAGAGGGGTCCTCCCCTGCAGGTCAGGTTACGCGGAGCAGCCAAGGGCTAACCACTACCATCTGGCCTCACGTCCATGTTCACCGCTGCTGCAGGGCTCAATGGCTTCCACATGGCGCCGCGCCATCGCAGGCGGAACCCCTGCAGCCAACACACAGACGCACGGATATGATGCTCACTGACAAACTACGCACATGCACGTTGGAGCATTTAAAAGCTGACATGTAGAAATCACACACGTCTTCACAAGAAAAAACAACAATGTCTTGATTTAAAAAAACTCATGCTTTGCTTAAAACCTGCATAATGTGGATGCTGTTTGTTGATGTAGCGCACACAGGACCAGCATGTGCGCGCACACACACACACACACACACACACACACACACACACACACACACACACACACACACACACACACACACACACACACACACACACACACACACCGTGCGTGTTCGTGGGGGTGGGGAGCGAAGGCTTTAATCAGGAAATTCACCTCCAGGGCTTTTCATGCGAGCCGGACTGGACACTGCTCTTGTCCCTGCTTCGCACAATGAATCACTTAGACAACCTGTGCTTGAAAGCTTCAATCCAGTGTCAATAAAACTAATGCGCTCACAGGTTCTGTGTGTGTGTGTGTGTGTATCATCTATTATAGAGCATGCAGGGGGAAATCAGCACCACCGCTGCCTGTTGTACAGAATCAACATAAACAGCTCTTTAGAGCGGTCAGGGCCGCTGCCTTGGCTTTTATTAACCCTTTGATATCAGCTTATGCTTTTATTTTGAAGCTGGTTTTCTTATCTACAGGTGGAGAATATATGTAGACGAGAGGCTGTGAGCTCGCTTGACCTCAAATTAGCGCCGTTCCTTCTGCGCGTTAAACTGAACCCGGTTCTTTTCTGACACTCTCAGGTAAAAGATGAGGACAAGTGTTGAGTGTGTTGTAAATCACAACTTTATGTCTGACAAGATTTAACCTCAACGCTTTCATTAATTACTTATAACTTAATTTATTGTTGTGTTTGGAGGGAAACTGAAGCCGATTGGAAACAGGAAACGAACCAGTAACGTGTGTAGCGTGTGGCTGATGTTGAACCACAGCAACTGTTCCTTCATGACGTTTGGTGGAGTCCATTCGGCGTCAGTTCATGAATTGCATTAAATCCTACAATGTGGCTTTTGTATGGTCATTCCTTAGGTCACGGTTTGTGCACATCTAAACTGCACAGAAACACGTTAACAGCATTAACCCAACTTGATCCAAAAATCATAGCAGCAAATCTTAGTTCCAACAATAGCTGAATGTGATGTTTACGTAAAAGATTCAAAGTTCAGGACGCGAGACAAATGCTTGAGAATTAGTTTTATGGTCGATTATAATTCTTGTATTAAAGTAGTGAAGATTTTTTTTTTCTTGAGAACAAATTATTCAATGTAATTGAAAGCCACTGCGATTGAAGCGGATCTCCAGTTCATGTCCCACTGACCCGGTGGCTCATCTGCCCCCGTTGACCTTTAATAGCTCTGCTTGTTGTTCATTTAAAAGCACATCAGTCATCCTGTATCTCCGCTCTCGCCATCAGCTGTTAAAGCAGCGCATCTCTAAAGCAGCCCAGATAAATTCTCCTTAGCACGCCGCTGCACCTGTGACATTCTAATAATTTGCTGCGCATAGGTGTAAAGTGAACAAAAACAACAGCGTCTGTGGCGCCGGGTGACAACTTATCTGGCCCAGCTGAAACAGGAACAACATGCTCCGTCTCAGCGGTAATCTTTGATCAGCTGAAACGCTTTCTGTGATAAACATTGACTCGATCCCCATGGGCAATCACTCTATAGTGCTGGCATCAAGGGAGGTAATGTATGCATAGACGTGTTGAATTCGCCCCGGGCCCTCACGCACACACACAGGCACATACGCGGGGAGATGAATTGCCACGCCACCTAGAATAAATACATATCAGCTACAGTGAGCTGGGGCGCTTTGCTCTTTCCTATTAATCCTCAGCATGGTGATTTATTGCAGTGCGCTTGTCAACAGCCATATAGTCTCCAGGAACTGTGGCCAGACGGGAGAAATAGGAGTTTAAGACTCAGCCCAGCAGCTCGGCCCGCGCCCCATTCATATGCATTGTAGTCCACAGACGGGGGGGGGTTGTTTACAAAGAATGGGTGAGCAACAACACTTTGAACCAGCACGGACGAGGCTGGAAAATAATCTACAGTATTTGTCATAATCCAACTTTTAAATGAACGTCCTCCCAGATGCCGTTGCCGTGGAGATTTGCATTTGCCACGACAGGCCTGGATGCTCAGCAGTCACCTCCGTGCAGGAAGGGGCACAAAATACAGTAATTTAGATGTTTTATACAGCGTTACCGCCTCCTCTTAACTTGTGAATCACAGTTGGAGTGAAGCAGTGGGACTTTATGGCACAGCGCCATCTAGTGGTGGCAAATATGAAGGACAGCAACACATTTGATCAATTTCTGGTTCATTATTGTTTTATATCATATTAGCAAAACATTGTAAACACAAGCATTGTCATCACTAAGGAAAATTGCAGGTACTGAGTTTAGAGCACGGTTCCAGAATTATAGCCCATTAAATCTTTGACAGACTCTGATTTTGAATATTGGACTATAAAATTATACATTTTCTTTGCATAGGTTTGCTTGCGACTTGTTTTTAAGCAGATCAAACCGTTCCCACTCAATTCAACGCTGCATCGATGCACATGCACACAGACTGAGCAGTGGAAGTCCTTTCCAATAAATTCCCACCTTGAATCGATTTGTTGTTATTTTATCATTTTATTGTGACTTTGACACAGTTACAACAAACGACGACAGGAAGAGCAGACCTCCCCTCAACCACAGACACCAAGGACACTTGAATGGAACAAACGGAGAATAAGGCCACTGCATTTTAAAGCGATTTGTCCGTTTCAGAGAAGACAGCGGCTTTTCTTCAGCGTCTAGGCCCTTCACAGACTCTACACAGCACAAACTAACAGATCTACAGACGCCACACATCACGTAAGACTCGCTGTAGAGCGTCGACCTGCACAGATGTCACAGAAAACAGCTGCAGCTACGGAGTGAGACGAATGGCATGAAATGGTGACACAGAATCAGCTTCACTACTTCCAGTCTGATTGTAGCTGCAGATCTACAGCTAGATGGTGCTGTGGTGCCACCTTGGCAAAGAAAGCCGGCCTTCCTCATCCTCCTCATCCTCACCAGTCACAAACAAACCCGTCCGGCCGCCTCACCTCCACCTCCTTATTTGACTCAGCTGCTCACTGTCACAATCTCTTTCCCACCTCTACACCCTCCGACTTTTTTCACTAAATCCTCCTCTGGTTTCAATCATTTCACTTCTCCGTCTCCGCTTCCATTGGTCTTCGAACCCCCGTCTCCGGCTCCGCAGCTCCACTCTGCTCCCTACAAAGCGGACACAGCCTGGGTTTCACCTGCGGAGGTCTCTATCTTCATCAGGCTTCCTGATGCCGGCCGGTCCACACCAGAGGCCCAGTTGAAAAACATTCTGCAGAAATAAGAGCAGTGATTGGAATTGGCTTTTCTTTTTTGTTAATTGGCTAAAATTAGATTTTAGTTTAGCTGATTTAATAATGTGAGCTACCTGGTTATGAAGAAGAACCACATGTCTGCCAGCACTCGAGTATGAATGTTGTGTATGTAATGAATACATCAACAAAGGCAGAAGACAGTTAATGATCTGCCATGTGAACAAGGAGCGATGTCACTACAGCATCAACCTGGTGGAAGCAGAACGTGCTGCACAAATTCACCACTTTGACCAAATAAACGAGATACGTTCAAGTTTGATGCACAAACATTTGTCCTTTTGCAAAGCGCTAACAAAAACAACTAACTGCACCCTCCTTCCGCTTCCCAGCACCCAGACGGGTTCTATTTGTGTCCTCAGACCCTCATCTGTTTCCTCAGGGATTATCAAACTGGATTTAATCCCATCTAATCTCCCCTGGACTATGTGGACAGTAAACACTGTAGAAAATGTGGGCCTAATGCACCCAGTGTCCCTTCAGTCTATTCATATTTGCAGTATCTAGATTCACCCCCAACAATAAATCAAGTGAAAGAATTATTAGAAATTATTAGAAAACAAACTGAAGACATATTGCAGTATAAATTTGATCTTTAGGATACATTTTAATTAACAAACCTCAGATTTCATATAATGAATAATTTGCTCGTATGCAGTTGTTGTATTCTCATATCACGCTGCACATTTTCCCCAGGTGCTTCCAATCACGTTAATACGTCCCGATAGTCTGTGTGATCCAAGGCATTAAAGGAGAACGTGTGTTTACAATGTTACTCATTCAGAATCAAAGTGGGGTTTTTGCACCAAAGCTGCACAACCAGAAACAAAACCTTGTCGACATGTGTCTTAATAGGGAAGAATGCAAATGATGCTTCAGCCTCAGCAGGGGGCCACCTGTGATCACAGGCGTGTAGAAGACAGGGGCACCTGCACTCCCTCTACGGCGTCACAGTGGGACGGGAAATGACTGGAACCATTACATCATGTTCACACATTCAAAGGGTCCTAATTCTCAGTGGGAGGCTGAGAAAAGGAAAGTCTTCAGTGTGAAATAGCATTACATTTTGTTTGTATTGTGCCATTAAACTCCTTAATTGAATTAACTCAATTTATAGTATTTATGTCATTTCTAGGATCCATGAACGCCTTTTTTCCTCCCAGGCTTATTTCATTCCACCCATAACAGACATTACTCCCTGTAGCACTCACTCTGCGATGTACTCCAGCGGCGTCCAGGAACTGAAGTCTGCGTCAGGCATGAACTTCCTGTTCATCGGCGTATCCAAGGTAACCCTGTCAAAAGAAGCCAGATGACAATCAGGGCGAGAGCTCGACCTCGTCTGGGAGGCAGAAACGCAGCGCCGGCAGGCTGCAGCACAGATAACAGAGCACACGGGGCTTGTGTGCATTACAAGGAAGTCTCTAGCATCTGTTTGCTTTGTTACTAGACAGACAACAGCTCAGAGCTAAGTACAACCCTGCTGTTACTGTTGCATGCATTGACCCAATGTATTCAGGCACACGTGCTGAAATCACTGTGCAGGCTAGAAATGCAAGTCATGGAGCCAACGCTGAACAGATGCGACACCTGGAGAGGCAGCGTTGCTGGTGAAACAGGACCAGAGGAAACCCCGCTGCTGGCCTCTCAGGATAACGCTGCCTTTAAGCACGGCGAGGCGACGGGGCCCGTGGGTGTCGCTCACCTCAAACAGAACAGGTGCACAGGCAGAAATCCCTCACTGTTGGTGAAAGAGCCTGAAGCACGACGCGTGGCTCCGCTAGATCCTTTCTACCATGTGAGGCTTCACATGTTGACGTGATGCCTGGGAGCTGCATGCGCTTGTCTGCCGCCTGTTGTTCAGTGTGTGCGTCCTACAGAACCTCAGTGCGGTGCAGTACTTACGGTAGAATGGCCACGGCCGCGGCTCCTGACGGCATTCCACTGTTTTTAGCTGCCAGACTCTGACACAGCTGGTGGACGGCAGCTTTGGCCATGCCGTAGCCCACCATGCCTGCGGATCTCACACACACACACACACACACACACACACACACACACACACACACACACACACACACACACACACACACACACACACACACACACACACACACACACACACACACACACACACACACACACACACACACACACACACACAACACTAAGAATCCACACATCATCCAATGTATCACATGCGTGATGCGTTCAGGGACCACCTTTAACCATCTGTGTATAGACATTTTGTGGTAGTTTTTGCAAAATACGTTTAAAATAAAATTGGACGTGAACCCAGTCTTTAACGGCTTTGAGGAATGTTTTGTAGCTTCATGGAAACAGATGTGCCTCCTCCAAGCATCTACCCTGGCTTTCCAAAGAATGCCGAGCATCCGCTGATCCCGGGCAAAACCAGTCTCATGACAGGCTAACAAAGACCCGACCAATGGGAGCGAGGGGCGGCGGCGTGTCTAATACAAGGGAAGCGTCAGGACGGGACACGCAACGGCCTGAAACAACACAGCTCTGATCGGCTGACTCCACATGTTCACAGCTGATGGGCATTGTGTTGTCTCACACCCACTTATTGGTTTTCATCAGTAAACTTGTTCATTAGGAACAAGCAACAACCATCAAAGTCAGTAGAGTTCCTCAAACTAATCTGTTTCCACTGCACAGATGGCCCAGATCCTGCTTATTATCCTTTCCCCCCAATCACTTTGTTTGATGAAACAGAACAAAGGGCGACCACGAGCAGCTCTCAACCCAGGATTTACTGGACCACAAAGAAGAAAGTGGTTTTTGCAACAAAACGCGGCTTTCGTGACTAAAAGACATTTGCTAAAGCAGCCAGTCCTGCAGAAGCTCAGCCACAACGAGAACAATGGATCCGAGCTGCCTCCCTCTGTTTGGCTGAACCTAATGCACTTTGCCCGCGAGGATAATGTGCGCGCAGCCACAACTGCTGAGTCATTCCCCCACTAAGCCAGCGGCCGACGAGCACGAGAGGCTCTGAGCCCACTCCCAGCCAGGGTTCTGTGGGGAATTGGACCTCGGCCCATCACATGGTTGGCTCGGATCCGGGGGCGCAGACGTCACATGGCTCCGCACCAAAGCCTCGGCGGCGGCCGACGAGCTGCGCCGCCGCCACATGAGCCGCCTACTGCGACTCACCGTGGATCCAGACTGCAAATAACGACGCAGGCAATTAATTACCTGCGCCGGATAATGTTTAAGAACAGTTTGGATCTCGTAGAAACAAAAGCAAACACGACCAACTCCAGAGTCATTAGTTATCATCTATTACTAATTGTTTCACAGGATTCTAGACCAAAACTACAGATTACGCTTAACGCACAAAAGAAAAATCTCTAATGATCTAATCTAAAATTTCAAGATCATTTCATTTATTAACACTAACTGGTAACATTATTATGTTGGATTTTCAGACAATATCTACTTTAAAAAACAATCTCTTTTAAACGTTTGCCTGCTTATTTGTTCTAAAATGGCTTTACTTACATCGAGTCTATCGCTAAAGGACAGAGCTCGGGGCCACAGTGGAAATCAAATGACCGGCTTTTCACTTACGAGTCTGACTCTGCAGCCTCACAGTCTCATCAGCTATTCTGTATTTACACTTGTTTTGTTTCTGGGATCCATTTTATCGACACGTTTTCCCTCCTCATCATTTTGAGCTGTGTGAGAGGCCCCGTGCCTCTGATCAGCACGTCGATTCCCGGCCGAAGCCCCCGCTGTGCATTATTTGAGCTGTCAGAGCCCCACAGCACAGACGTGTGCATGTGTCCCTGACAGCGGGTCATTGACGGCAAACACAGCCCGGTCGTACCTCCGGTGCCTGAAAGCGCTGCTTTGGCCCCAGCCAGCGTCAACAGCCCGCCGGGTTTCAGGTGCAGAGCAGCGAGGTGGCTGGAGATGGTGGAGGTCCACACGCTCTGCTTCCACATCAGGTCTGCGTTTTTATATAAATCTGCCACAAGGGGTTATTATTTTTAGTAGTAATGCACGATGAGAACAAGGACATCAGTAAAGTAGTTAATGACTCGAGTCTCTTAAAAAACAAATACTGCTTTACTTTTTTAATTCTACTGGTAAAACATGTCCAGTAAACAGAACAAAGATCACCACAGGGTATAAACTTCAAAGTCACATTTTAGTTGTAATTTGTGATATTTTAAAACACAAACTTATAAATAATTCAACAAAACTATGTTTATAATTAAGGGGAAGCTACTGAAGCGGCCTTTGAATTCAGTCACACTTGTAAAACTGGCACAATTCATTTATGCGTAAAAATTGCTGCTGGGAGAAAAAAAATAGCTGATGATTAATGCTAGAACAAACAAAAGGCTGAATCCTGACCTTTGGAGCTGCAGCTTCCACCGGCCCATCCTCCTGCCACGCACAAGATGGCGTCCACTTTCTGTTCCCCCAGCAACCGGGACACGTCTGACGTCACCTGGCAGAAGGGGAGAGAAGCGTCCACTCGGTTTCATATGAACCCAGAGGACAAACATGCACAAACAACACGCCCTCTTCATTTAGATCTCACACCAGGTGGAAAATATTAAGTCAACGAACTGACATTAATGAATGTTTATGTGCCTGAACAGTAAAATAAGTGATGACTAATGAACTAATTGATCCTGAATAAGCGGAGGCTGCAGGGGAGGGGCACATGACCCCCCCCCCAAGGACCAGGAGGACCTGAAATTATGGATTTTAAAAATAGAAACCTATTCTTACCAGAATGAAATGGGAAAATTACATGTAGAATTATTTCATGATTAATTCAAATATTTCCCTTTACAGTCATGAGACGTCATTTAATTAGAATAATTAAAATGTCCACATTTTTCCGAACTTCTGAAAGACAGAATTTAAGCATATTTTTACTCATGATGCAACCATAGTGATGACAGCTGTCACTACTTGCTCATACATGAAATTATGTCAACACACGGACGTCATCTTAATTAAAAATCACAGCCCAGGAAAAGTGTGTTTGAAGAAACCACACTTCCAATATTTTCGAGGGTGTCGTGAACGTAGCATTAGCCTTCCCTCGTGTAGCATAACAACACCAAACGCTGTAAATAAAATGCGTGAATGCATGTTTTATACGAGCCGCGGCCACAACCAGGGCTCCAGGACTCCAGCTGCGGTGAGACATTCACGGACGCAGGGAAACGCCAGACACGTGGGTCACGCCGCCCATCGCCCGCCGCTCACCTGTCCCGCCTGCTCGGCGAAGCACTCGCTCATCTTCACGATCACGTTCTCGCTCGCCTCGTCGTTCGCGGCCATGTCGATGCTGGCGACCCACTGTGGACGACAGGTCGGCGTTAGGCGCGTGACGCGTCCGCGGCCATGCGGACGTTAGCGACGCACTCACCCAGCCTTGGGACCTGAAGTGCTGCACACACTTGGAGCCCAGGGCGCCTTTCCCGCCGTAGACGATGACCCGGTTCGCCGCCATGTTTCTGCTCTGACGCGCGCCTCGCGGAGAGTGACCGAGCGGCGGCGGCGGCGCTTCAGACGACACGCACGGGCCGGAGGAAGAGGAGGAGGGAGGAAGAGGAGGCGTTCCTCCGGTTGTGCAACAGGTTGCCTCCATGCTGCATTCACAGACCGTCGGAAATTACAACAGCTTACAATGTGAACGGTGAAAAAACTGTAAATAAGGTCCAGTTTCGTTTGTTTTCTCTGAAAAACATAATTTAATAGAGCAGCCAGCTGTACAGTAGATTATTCCACATTTTGCTACTCATAAAATTTACATGTATTTACATTGGTTGTATATTATACAGTTTTTAACACCTTTTCTTACTTCATATGCTTTTATTTGGTTATTATGCACATCCCACTACACAGAATCAACATAATTGTCAAACCCAAAACTGTGTATTTTAGGTGTTCATTGTTAAAAAAACAAAAAAAACAAAACAGTGTTTGCTACAACACAAATGCATAAATCTAGCAAAATTAAAGCTGCAGTTCTGACCACCTGAGAGCAGTGATACAAGCTATAAACCCAATACTGGCAGGTTAGTGCTGCATAACGTTATTATGATGACAGATTGTGTAAGAAAATAGTCGTGTACTTAAACATCCCAGAGAATATACAGCAACGTTACGATTAATTTGGACACTGTTTAAGGCCAAATGGGTGTTGGAGCAGTTTTCACTCCCCTCTTGGCCACGAGCTGCTCTTCAACGGCTCCTGGGGGACGAACTGTTTGGCTCTTCCCCTGTTAAATGCTTCAATATATTCAGCGGCTCGTCACCGAGTCTGTGCGTCTGCAGTTTAGTGGTGGACAGGAAGTGGATAATAGGCTTATTAAAGCTTGTTTGCTGAAACAGCTGCATCTGGGAACAAGCGTGATGACAGCGGAGCCGCACATCAGAACAAACAGGCTCTGTTCAAAGCCACTAAAGTAGGCAGGTGGTTCGATTAGTGCAGTTTTAAACTTCATGATGCAAACCACTACATAACCACTAAACACTAAAATTTATATAAAACTATTAAAATACCTTAATATATGCTCTTAAAAAAAGCTATTAAAGGGACGACTCCAAATGTTTGATCCATACGGCGAATCTATATCACAGCACATTGTTGTGGATGCCTTCAGCACTTACTGTTACTGCGGTGGATTATTTTACCACAAGGAGTCAAATGTCATTTTCTCTATTTTGCACAACAGTTTTTATTCAAATGTGAAAAAGCTGAAACAAACTCAGATGCGAAACGTCTCAAACTGGATGCTTGGCCGTTCTAACAAAAGTAATTCCTGAAGGCTTTGTTTTGTGGCTGTGTGAAGCTGCTGTCCTGAGGCAGCACACATGAATAATATATCACCAAACCCCGTCGTGTGCTGCATCTGAGAAGCCAGACGACAGGGCTCACCCCGGACCGCGAACACGGCTGCATGGAGATGGAACCTCGCTGAGACATTGACCGAGACCGCAAACGGACGCAGGACAGCATTCGGAGGAACACCTCTGGAATTTAAGCCTTGTCTTTTCTAAAACTGTCTCCTTACATACGTACAGTACAAGAACAGTCAAGAATTTTATTGTGACTTGACTCTTTCATCATTCAGCAGATACAATGTGAATCATCTTTCATCTCTTTAGCTTTAGTCGACTGGAATCACATCACAAGCTGTACACGCTTGGAACACAAAGAAAGAAAATCTTCCCTTTTCTACTTTGGTAATAAAAAATCTTGGAGCAGTTTGAAACACTTTGAGATGAGGTGGAAAACTTCCTCCCACGCATTAACTTTTCATACACTGAGCACTAGATGCTGCTGTAAGACTGTGATGCTGATGACACAGGACTGAGCTACGGCTTCCCATTATTTTTCTGTGCTGTGCCAAAGCAGCGTGCCAACGAGACATCCCGGCTCCCATGAATAAAACATGCAAGATGCCCTCGCCTCCTCTGTCACTGTGGTGAAGCCCCCGATCTGTCACATCCACCTAGATATGACACACAGGTCTGCAATGGGGAATAAATGCTTGGTTTGTCTAGTTTGACATTCACACACACACCGACAGCCACACACGCCGAGAGCAGGTGTGAGCGAGACAAATACATACTTTTCCAGTGTTGTAAACAACGGTATTATGCCTTCCCTCCCCACCTGTCTTCCCATTGTCTGCAGACGCACACACGCGTTTCCTACAGAGAGCGTGATGGGAGTCAGTGAGGCTGACCCGGCCCGTCTGTCCTCCAGGGCTGAGCGGGCTACCGAGGAACACGCCGTAATTATGTGTGGCTCCGACCTGCGAGAAGCGTCCTGCAACTTCCTGTCAGAGTCAGACGAGCAACTGAGCTGGTCGGCGCCGAGCGGTACCGGGCCTGGAGTCGGCCTAACGACTGCACGTCTATCAATTAGTGTTAGTGCCCACATTAAAACCACCAGTGGGTCGTGTTCATCTATTTTTACCAAGAAACCCACTTCTCTAAAGGTGATGAAGTCCTTCTTCATATTCTCTCCTCAGTCCAGTGTTTGAGCTCCGCTTCTGTAAATGGAAAACAAACACTGGGGCTCACGCTGGGTAATGTGCAGGGGAAGCTGTCTGCATGCTGGAGTGTGGCCGCACAAGCAGAAGGCTGAGGAAGGAGTCTGGAGCTGACGTGCCTGTGAAGGCGTCATTAGCTGTGCAGCCGCAGCAGCAGCACTGATTAGCTGCTGTAACCGCGTAAGGTTTGATTTGGTCTAAGTGGAGCTAACAGTGGTTTAATGCACATCTATGAGGGACTTATTGTTGGGTTCGATCGTGTTTTATGGGGAGTTGTGTTGTCCCTGGGTCCGCCCCGGTTCTCTCCAGGTAGTACAGTAGCTGCAGTCTATTACCCGTAGTCATAACACACCAACGACTATAATGATGAATTCAGTAAAGCTCGACATAAAAACTAGAAGAGCAACATAATGATTTTCTGATCTTGGTACCGAGCCAGAGTCTGACTGTGATTCATCCTGTGTAATAACATCAAGCTCCGGCGCTGAATACAACCTGCCTTTGGCTCATTTTATGCCTTTTCAGCACGAGTGCTGAGAACAAGCAGAACCTAAACCTACGGGCCGTTCATCATTATGTCGGTGTCATGTGAAAATAAAGTCCACAAACCTCTTGCTTACATGATCTCCCCTCTGACCTCTGACCCCTCTGAGTGCTTCATGACCCACAAATCCCACATCAGAAACATTCCAGTGAGTAAATACAATGCGACCGTCACACGAGGCTAAATGGGAACAAATTCCAATTTTTACCTACACTGTTGTCAAAAAAAAGCTTCTAAGCATTTTTTAAAGTACCTGCTTTACATATTTTGCCTTTATTCTGCATTTTACTCCACTCTGCTGGTTAGTTTTAACCTCCCTCACCCTGCACAAACCACAATGAGAGCTCCTCCACCCGGGCACTTTTAGTGTCCTCTGCTGTTTGTGAATAATGGCCGCATTCGCTTGTCTTTGTTGTTTAGCACTTTACTGGATTTGCTTTTAAAAGGACCCGTGACAGCACACAATCGCTGCTCAGTTCGCAGACGGCCGAGGGCCGCAGCATTTTATAGCGGCGTGCTCTGTGTGAGCTCACTCTGTGGCTACGCATGAAGCCATTAGTCACAGAGTTGATCACGTACATCACTGAACCTGCTGAAATCAGCCAGAACCACTAGTGTTTCTGCAGTAAAGGTCGGACTGTTTAACCTCGTTTTGTCTGGACCTTCAGCTCCATTTCAGAGTCAGACCCACATCAGGATGCTGCGGTTCCCAGGTTTCGGTGAGCGGTGCAGTAAAACGTCTGGATGTTTTAGCTTCAGGTTCCGGCTCAGGAAAATCTGGTCCGGAAAATAAAATTCAAGTTTATTTCTGGCTGTCACATGGGTCTGAGCGTCCGGGTTCTGTGCGTGCTGGCTTACTGTCACGCCGGCTTAGTGTGACAACTGAATGCCGCCCAGTCGTGTTTAATGGTATTAGTAACACCTTTGCCTTCGTACTGTGACAAATCAAACTGCCTGCTGTAAAACAGGGCAACAACAAGTGCTAATTACTTAATCACTAATAGAGACGCCAAAGTGTCTTTAGCGCTGAACTCGCCAACAATGGGCTTTTGCAGCATTAACAACCACTGTCGCTAATTAGAAGCTGTGGTTGGGACCATGGCTCTGATCCAGGGTCTGCTTGGATCAGCTCCAGCCACCTCATGACCCTGCACTAAGACAGCATAAAGAAGACATGGGTCCATCACTTGCACAGCTCCTCTAGCACGAGGATGATCTCGTGTTGAGTTGTGGTTTAAGCTGAGATCAGGCGACCGTGCTGCTTTAGCACATGATCATGGCTCCATGTGAGTCACACAGGGTCGTCCTCCTTCTGCTGTATTTAATGAAGAGCTGGAAACCCATCACAGGGAATGATGGATCTCCTAGTGATGCAGAGCATGACTGAGGATGGGGGAAGTCGTCCCCATTTTATGTCTAATACTTTTGGAGATCTATTTGCTTCCTTGAACTCAGAAGTCCTTGCTCATTCACTGCGCTAAGAAGAAATCGATCTCCTCCGGCTCTGAAATAATGTTTCCTAAAATGAAAACACTATTTCCCATGGCTGACAGTAGCAGATCCAAGGTGATGTGTAATTTATTGCGTTTGCTTCGTAACATTTCTCTTAAACCTTGTAAAATCCGTTGGATGCCGTCCCAATTTTGTGCGGTGACAAATGCTGCTGTGCTGGTGTTGTCTGGAGCGCTCTGGCTGTGGCAGCCACTTTCTTTCCAGCCAAATTGTTTGGACTGATTCCCACAATCTTGACAGAGGACACAGTTGCATCCGCTCCCCAGGGCACCTCTCTCTCATGCACTTTGATGCTTTTGAGACATAAATCCTCGGCAGCTTTTCCATTCATCCCAGAGCTGTGTCAAGCACCACTTTGTTTCCATTTAAATTCTCAGCTTCATTGTGGCAGTTTCCGAACGGCCGACTAGAGAGTTGTGGTCTAGTGCAAGTTTGTTGATTGCAAAGCTTTATGGCTTGTAAATGTGTTGGGGCGCTGAGCAACTTGGCTTCTTAATGAGAGTTAATCAAAGCGAGAGCAGCAGCGAGTGGTGGGGAAGGAAACAAGACAGACAACAGCAGGAGGCCTCTGACCAGGAGCAGGGCTCTTTTTAAAGGTCAAAATGATCATAGAGGGACGTTAAGCGATCACAAAATGACAAATAACACCACAAAAGGTAGCAAATTGACCACCGGGATGCGTGAAACAACAACAAAGCGATGTAAAATGCCCAAACAGGCCGATAAAATCGCCACAGAGACCCACAGAGATGCAAGCGGACTACAGAGACACGCATTTACCAGCGATACAACAATGACGACAAAAATAGGCCAATCGACTCCTGACAGATGCAAAACGACTACAAAGAGACAAGATAGGAGCACAAAGGCAAAACAAGCATGCACTGATACGAAGCCACGACAAGGACCAGAATCTGTGTGATTAAAGGTCCTGTGATCAATATTACATAAAGTATGAGTTCGCCAATTAATCTGCTTCTTGTTTCTGAGGACTTGATCTCCTCTGGCCCAGAAAAACACATGTTCCTTCTCCTCACTCAACACTAGATGTCCCCAGCTCCTAATAAAACTCTTGGCGTTCCACTCAGCCTGTGAACATGATCACGAGCGTGTATTTGATAATCCCCCTTTTCTTTCACAAGGAAATACTCCAGATGAGTATGAAAAGATTACACAGAGATTATGCAAAGAGGCCACTGTGTGCAGACTCGGCTAATGGGAGGCGAGATGCTACGCAGGGCATCCTGCTGCATCACCGTGCAGCCCTACATCCCAGAGGCCTGCAGACAAAGGAGGAGCTCTGAAAACAAAGCCCTGTGTTTGGGGAGGGGAGGGGGGGGGGGGGGCAGGTGGTCTAAACAGAGTATTAGGGAGTGAAGCTCGAGGCGTGTAATGTCTCAGCTCACCCTAAAGTGGATTATGGAACTGATATTGGTGTCAGAAGTTTACTGGCGGGCGAGAGACAGGAGGAAAAGAGGAGCTGGAGTAATCTGTTGGTCGACAGAGGAGGAGATGTTGGCGGCTGATGCTGGATAAAAGTGCAGCCTGCCTGGAGTAAGGCTGGAGATCAGCGTGGAGAAGCAATAAAGTGATGGTGTGATACTGTAGCTGCTCGGCGCGGGAGGAGGGTGAAGCTGTGATTAGACAGAGATTGGAGGTAAAAATCCCAGGGAATCGCCGGCGCCTGTGCAGGTGCTCGTTGAAGTCTCACTTTCAGGGCTTTGAGAAAACAATCAAAAGCAGGTTGGGGAGGAATCAGGGATGGAATTGATACATCTGTGCCAGGGACTTTGGGCTTGAAGACGGAGAAGGCCTGGGAAGCAGCGTCTACGCTGAGCGCCAGCAGCTGTTCTCTCCTGTCTGCGGCGCCGCTATGATTAATTAAGCCAAGGAAACCATCACCATCTATTATTCTGCTCATTTGAATTTTATGATTAACTTTTCTTTCAGAAATAAACCACATCAGATCACATTATGTTTGCAACTTCATAGGGGGGAAACCTACTTTTGTCTGCAGATGCATTTGTTTCCAGGTTGACGAGGCTCATTGCATTTTTAATCAGTAAAAACAACTCGCTTTAATTGGATTCACACATTAAATAACGTCCCTCAATGTGTTAGTGGAGCGAATCTACATGTCCTTCTTCGGAACGTGGTCCCAGCTGCTCAGAAGGCGTCGCGAGGCCACTTCAGCGACATTTACAAGCAACTAAAGACAGGAATTAAAAAAGAAGCCAGAAAATAAAGTGATAAGAATGTTTCACCAAAGCCAAAGATAAAAGCAGCCTTATCTCGCTGATAAAACACAATTGTATATTTATTTTGAGTCAGAATCAGTAAAAGGATAAAACCCTGGGTTCTGACTAAGCTTTGACATTTACTGTGAAATACCAGCAGAAATCGGCTCCGTTAATCCAGGTGTGTCACATACAGTAAAGTCGTCTCCAGAACAATTTGAGCCTCAGGTTTAAGGAAGTGCTGCTCACTCTACTGTATCTGTGATGGTCCATTGACTTGTAGGGTCAATTAGCAACATGCTAAGCTAACGAGATGAGAAATCTGGTGGTTTTGGACCAGCAGTCCTGTGAGTTCCGAGAACAACAAAATCCTCCTACAAGAAGAAGACTGATGGAGAATTCCTTTTCCTGGAAGTGGCCGGGACCAGTACCAGGCTCCGTGCAGCAACGTTCAGGCCATCAGGTCCACATCTGCTGCCAGAGCAAATTCATCTCAGTTTCATGCTCTCGTACGACAGAATGAGCGACAGCCGGCGTAACGAGACCCGATCACATACAGACAGACAGCACACGAGCACATGTACAGTAGATGTACAGTAGGAGCGTGATGGGGCTGTTATAGCTGCGTCCACAATAGGATTTAATGAAGTCAAACCAGACTCATGTTTAAAAATGACTCCAAGGACATTAAATATGGAAAGATTTCCTATTAAACCTCCAAATGCTGCATCCGCTCCAACAGCTCTCTGACTCTACGAGACGTCTCCTGTTCCTCAACGCGTGCGCGCTGTGTTGCTCAGCACAGTGTGATTAAGTTGACTCGTCCCGTGGGAGTAAAAACCTCATTGCAATTTAGCATCAGTAGGACAATAAAAGCGTTTTAATCAAAGCGCTTTCACAGGCGCATTATCGAGTCCCTCCATGTGTGGGATTCCTGTCCATCTTGTTGGTTCCCTCTTTGTCTCTGCTGTGGAACTGGGAACAAACCCGACGCGTGCCTCTCGCTTCCTGTCAGAGGTTGGTGCTGATCCAAATCCGCTCCTGCACTTCCCACAACCTCCATTTCCCTCCTCCTTCTGGATCTCAATCACTTTTTGGCACTGGACGAACTCAAGTGCAAGTCTTAGACGGTTGCACTTCCTTCTGTTCAATCCATCCTTTGCCTTTCAGGCCGAGACATTTAATTAAAGTGGACATGACACATTTATAAAACATACTGTTAAAGCTTAAGGTCCAGACTGCTCAAACAGATAGAATTCTTCTAAGCTGCTTCCCATCCTGCTGCTGCCTCCTCCTTTTCTGGACCCCCTCGTTACCGCCCCCCCCCCCCCCCCCCCCCCCCCTCCACTCGCTGCCCTGTCGCAGTCGTTCCTCGCATCCTCCTCGAACGAAGGTGACGCGCTGAACTTTTCCACAGTGTCGCCGTCATCCTGCATCTGAGCTGAGCGTGTTCCTTTACTTCAGCCCTGACACGTGGACCACGGGTTTGTTTTTTCCTTCCTCCTTCGCCCATTAATCATCTCGCAGTCCCTGAGATGTTTGTGCGACTTCTCAAAGCGGGTCTGACCCCAACTTGGCAACCGGTGGACAAATCCACCGTCCTGGAGCGCGTGTGAAGTGGGTAAAAATAGCTTCACCTCAAGCAGCTGTAGCTGTGGTACTGGTGGCCACTTATACACACACAATATTTATATGTGAGACCACAATAGAGAAGGTTTTACTAAGGCTTGGATATTTATATCATCATTGCAAAAATAATACTTGCCTTGTTGAATCAAGCAGCTTTGTTTTTAATTTCCTCAACCTGGCAGGTTTTAGTTTTATTTTTACATGTTTTCTGCTACATTCTCTCCGTTGCCCTTGGAGACGTCAAGCATCTACGCTGTTGTTAATGGGCAGTAATATTATAATAATGTGCTTAATGCTATAATATAGTCTAAACTGTCTCTTAGGCTGCGTGGATGGAGTCTCGGGAGCATTTATCTCTTTGTCTTATACACAGTGTGTAGCTTTGGTCAAACGCAGCACTCTGAGCATCCACATATTACAGGAGTCAGACCCCGTACGTATTGAGGTTTGTCAGACTTTTGGTTTCTGTGAGCTCATCCACAGACCAGTGTCTCCGCATGTTTCCTCTTCCCTCCCCGCCGAGTCAAACTTCATTTCATATCCTCTGGGAAACAATGTTTTGCAAAGAAACACTTCAAAAGGCTACAACACTTGGTTCTGGTATCTACAAAAGTTTTTGATCAGCGGCGATCCACTTTTGGTCGCGCCCTCTGGGGAAAACGTTTGGCTGCAGTCGTAAGTGCTTTCATGTTGTGCAGCGTGTCGACGGTTGCGAGGACGTCCAAAGTCATAAAGGATGCAAACAAATTCATCTTAATTACTTAGCAATGTACAAACTAGCTGCTCCTTCCCGTTTCTAGAACCCGCTTTCCTAATTTGCATAAAATTTCAATCTGTTGAGCACAGATTCATTTCCTCTGGATTGATGCCTGTGGCGGGATGCAGTCATGTGAGTGCAGCAAGCGCTGGCCGCGAATGAAAGTGGAGGCGGCCGGGAAGCGGGACGTGGCACGTGCTGCTTGGAGTGATGTTTGGGTTTCTAGTCTGGGATATCAGAGCGGTGTTTGGACTCTGACCTCCAGCCAGAGACAAAAGCTTTTGCACAAAGTGCCACGGCTGCTGCATTATGAATGTGGCAGCAGAGTGCTCCATTAGGAATGACTCAGCAAAGACTTACACTCATTTTCAAAGTATCACTTTATGCATAAATGACTGGAGCAAAACACTTATGAGGAGGGCCTGCTGAAAGCACCCGGCAGCGCTGGAACACATCAGCCAACAGGCAGCGGAATGTATATTTAGAAAAGCGTCTGGGCGCTCTTCAGTCTGTCAGCTTCCACATATAACTGCATGATCTGTCCTACAGTAAGAGCAGCTTTGTTTAATATATAAAATGCTGTGGGTTCTAAGAACGAGAGATCGGAGCTAAAAGTATTTATGCAAATGTCAGAGTTGAGGAGCCAGCTAAACAGCTACTAGATGGAACAAAGCTCCTGTCCAACAAATCTCAGGACACGACTAACATCAACAGGTGACGGCAGTAACTGCATGACAAGAAGCTTCATGGCCAGTCCAGATGTGCCACACATCTGGACAGGGGGCTGAGGTAAAGGTGGTTCTCCAGCGTAATCACAGTCCAACGTTGGCCCGGAGCCGAGTGTGGCACCTTCCAACGCAGACAAATGATGTAAGCATGATTCATGATCCATGTTTGTGTTGGCATAAAGCTCAGAAAAGCAACAAATTATCATATTTGAGAAGCTGAGACCAGGAAATAATTGAAAAACTAATCAACGGCAATTATCATAATTGGAGTTGATTAGTTTTCTGTCTGTGAACCGCTCTGCTAATTGATTAATCATTTCAGCACTAATTAAATCTGCATTATCTTAATGTTTTTGGATCTGTATTTTCGTCTCCTGTTCCTATTATTCTGTAACTCGCTGAATGAATAAAGCTACTGTCCTTTTGGAAAACAAATCCAATCAAACATACATCTCCTGTTCTGTTTCTGCAGCGTTAACTCCCAGAGGTCAAACGTGAAGCTCCAGCACCAAACCACAGCCTTCCTTGTGTGTGTGTGTGTGTGTGTGTGTGTGTGTGTGTGTGTGTGTGTGTGTGTGTGTGCGTGTGTGTGTGTGTGCATGTGTGTGTGTGAGTCGGCTCAGCGCGCTGGTGTGTGAGCATGTTCCACATACAATGTGTCAGAGTCTATTATCGTCTCCACCAACTCGCACACATTCGTCTCACGGCCGCTCTTTTGTCTAAACAATCACACACACACACACACACACACACACACACACACACACACACACACACACACACACACAAAGCCCAGCCCACACACAGACACATGTTCTTCACTGGATTCACACATATTCCGTCTTTTGTACTGACTTTCATAGAATGCATTTCTTCGCCCCTTGCTTTAATCTTAAGCAGCAACAACTAAATGCCTGACCACAACCTTAACCCAGGGAACAAATGCACACACAGACTCATACACAGACGCACACACACATACACTCGTACTTTGTCCGTCCACCGTATCACTCAAACTCAGGGACAACGCATTGTGCTCCAGCGGCCTCTGTGACGCGCTCGTCAAACACAAATAAAAACAACACAGCAACAGCAGCACAGCAACACAATGCTTCGCCACCAGGGACGACTCCATCCTCTCCGCTCAAATCAACATGCACAGCATTAATTGTCTGCGCGATAAATTACAGCAGCCGAGCGGCGGCGGTGCGACACATGCACGCGGGTTGTTTATAAGCACAGATGTGGAGACATAATCTCCGGATTCGCAGGGAGAATGTCAAGGGGAAGCGCGTTCTTATTCACCTTAATGAATCACACCATAACTTCGTTTGCAGGAGCAGCAGCACATTTGGCACATGTGCACCACCGCCTGTTTGATGGTGTTAATGTGCAACTCCCAGGCTGTGGCTTCAGTGGCGTCTGCACCAACGTGATGACATCATCACGTGATGACGTCATCACCAACGTGATGATCTTCACTAACGTAGCGTTCGCAAGCGTGGAGCGACCGTGGCGTCGCAGCGTTTCAGCCTCCGTCCAGCGTTGCCCCTGGAGGTCATGAAGCGGAGGCGTCACGCGTGTCCCGCCCTCGCCGCGTCAACCACAGCATCAGCTGTTTGTCCACAAAACGAGGTCTGTTTACATTTTCCTGACAGGTGACCTCTCGTGGCAAACGGCGGCCGTCCTCTGCGACTGCCGAGCGCGGCGCGGCTGTGATGTGGTGACAGCCCTGCTAAAAGGCGCCGGCGCCGGGCATACAAAGAGGCCGACTCTGATTCATGTCCCGTCTGCTAACGACGCAAAGCGGAGGAGAGCGTCCATCATCGTCCTCTCGAGGGCTTCGTGGACACTGCAGCAGTGTGGAGACTGGAACCAGTCCCAGCAGTGACTGGGTTTCCAGTCTAAGGTCCGCATACAGACACTGACTCTGACAGCTAAGGCCTATTTAGAGCCCAGGCCCTTCTATCAGAGCCTCCTACTGATCCCAGTTCAACATTTTTACACCGCCAGGTGGAGAAAGATGGAATAGATGAGGCTCCAATCAGTTGTAGCTAAATTGCTTCATCGCTCTCCCATCTGCACCACACAGAACCAAAACCAGCATCGCTAGTGGTCGGATGAGGCCAGAATGAGTCAGGCAAACTGTGACAAAGGCGTCTGCGCGTTTCATCACCAGGAAGCTCACCTGCCATTTGCTTCACACGCTTCCCTGCTTTAATGTGGTGCTACATTACTTTACTCTTTCGCAGGTTTTGAGGTTAAACCGCTGATTGCGATCTATTTTGGAAAGGTGAGATGAATGTGTTGAACGGCACCGACCTGAAAAAGGTAAAACATGCAGAAACGCGTGCTGCTGGGCTGTGCGTCAGAGGGGAAGTGGGAGGAACCATTTTATGCGTGCGTTTTGTTGTGGGTGAGTTTCCAAACGTGTCCCCGATCAGTAGAAACACACCACTACTGTATCATTAGGTGATTCACTAAACACCGGCACAGTGATGAGTCAGCGACTTACACAACTAGTGATGCACAAAGAAAGGAGGTCTTTGGTTCCTCAGGACGGAAAAACAGGGAGGCACAAAGAGAAGGAGACAACAAACCTCCGCTCGCTGCTAATATTCGCAGCACGACTACAAGTTATTACAACGTTTGGAGAGCGTGGCCCTGCACTCAGAACGCTGCTGTTTGTCACCTCCCTGCAACAACGCTGCCAGCAGGATGACGGGGCGAGTCCTCCACAACATATCTCACAAGTATGTTGTAAATTCAAGGATTAACGTCTGCGGGGCGATTAACTCGTTAATTATGTTCAGCCAACCTTCCACTGCGCTTCTTATGGGAGCGGCCTGAGTGGACGCGCTGTGATCCGGCTCAGCTCAATTTCTCATGGATTGTTGTTGCTGAACTTTCTCGGTGCTGGAACCGCTTCTGCACTGGGACAAGCCAGAAAATGTCTCATTCCCAGAGCAGCGCAGTCGATACGAAAGCCGGGATTGGCCTGAGACGCGGCCAACGCTTGTGTTGGTGGTGTTTCTTTCTTTGTTGCTCGGTCGTGGTGACTAATGATAGAAAGCTGCACGCTTCCTCCTCTGCTGCTCTGAAGCTGCTTCGCGTTTGAAAGATAAAGCAGACACCAAAGGTATCAAACAGCAAATGTGGGAACTGTTTAAAGTTTAAACCGACATCTACTGTACAAATTTAACTTATGTATAAAAAGACAAGAACTGCTTTTGTACCAACTGGTTCATACTGAACACTAAACTTCTTACAGAACGTGCTGCAGTGCAGTGAGCAAAGTAATAGAGAGTCAGAGAAGTACATGCGGCACTAAATATAAATATTGTAGCGGCATTCATCCTCAGCAGGAACATAAAGCACCATGTGCAGCCTGCAGGACAGTGCATAATCAAAGGCTCATGTCTGGAAGTGTAAGTAGCTAAATTGATATGAATACAAATGAGACTAAACAGGAGAGCAAACAGAAATAAATACATGAATAATTAAAGCGTGCAGAAATAAACTGCTTGTGCACGTAGGGCAAACATAACGCGCGGATGCCCCTTGAATGCAGCACATAATCATGCATCTTAAATGCAATGAGAATCTTAGGGAGGAAACTGATACGAGACCAAGTCACACTTAATTCTATAATAATAATAATAATAATAATAATAATAATAATAATAATAATAATAATAATAATAATAATAATAATAATAATAATAATAATCTATACAGTAGCTCAAACATAAATATTGCAGATTAAAAAGTTTAGTATTTCCACCTCCAAGTCCCTCAGAACTGTAGTAATTGAGTAAGTACTCCATACTGTACTACACATTGCAACAATTACTGTATGTAAAAAAATACCAATGAACAAATGTATAAATAGATAATTATGAAAAGAGCGCTGATTTCAGCTGCTGCTCTCTGTACTTTACACACTGAGGAGATGAAGAAAATCATGGACAGCTCCAAGCTTTCCCTTCACCACGTCATTGGAGGCGCGTGCATCTACAGTACGTGTGTAGTACTACAGTATGTGTGAGTGAGTGGGGCATCTCTCTCTCTCTCTCTCTCTCTCCCTCTCTCTCTCTCCCCCTCTCTCTCTCTCCCTTCTCCGTGTTTAGTCAAGGACAGTTTGGTTGGGAACGCTGGGACCGAACCGCTCCACACTGCGTCTGTCCTCCCATCGCTTGCTAACGCTGCCTACCACGGGACATTTGCGATTGGCTCACCGTCCCCGTCCTCCCTCCCCCCTGCGTGACTGCATGTAAATCCGGTCGGGACCGAGCCAGTAGGTGAGGTTGGGGCTGGTGGCTCCTGCCTCGGTGGCGCACACGAGACCCGCGCGCGGCCGCGTAGAGATCGCTGCGCCCGTCGGAGCTGTCCACTGAGCCGTGGTGCTGAACTCGCTGCGCTCCTCCGTCTCCTTCCGACGCTATTTTGAGAACGGATTAACGATCTGCCCGTCGGCTGCTTATAGGTGCAAACTTCTCCTAATCACGTCGCCCTCCTCTTCGTCTCCACATCGGAAATTACGCTGCACTCGCCTTGGATTTGACGGGAGCGAGTTTGTTGAGAAGTGTTGCTCGGCTTCGCTCGCCACTAATCTCGCTTGGATTATTCTCCTGGATGGTTCACGCCTGGACACACAGGTAACGATAGATTGTATTTCTCGTGGACTAATTGCTCCGTGCTTCGGAAACGTGCCTCTCTCTGTGTCTGACTCGCTATCACACACCAGCTTAACCCTCATCATCGCTCAAGCGCCACAACTCTTTTCTAATAATCCGCCAGGTCACTCTCCTTGACTCAGAAAATATCTGACAATCTACTGCCGCGAGCTTTTACCGTTTCAATTTACTCGCCTGTCTGGTCCCGGAGGCTCAAATCAACTGATATCAGAATATCTGAAGTTGAGATTACAGTTGCTGCTACTCGCACTGAGGCGCAGACACTTCGCGCTGTGGCGCAATGTTTTGAAACGACTGGAGGCTCGCCACGCCGCCCCGGGGCTTTTAATTCATCCCCGTAGTACTTAGTGTGTTATTTTTTTCTTGGCACGATAATCCTTGAGTGACACCGTTAGCAGCGCAGGGATTATGCTTTTGTTTTTCACCCTGAGCTTTGCGCCTGATTATTTGGCAGTGCGCCGCGGGATTCTGCGCCGCGGATGGCCATTAGTTGCGTCGTTTGACGGTCTGCGAATGATATTTCGGGGTCCCCCCCCCTTTTATCGCCACCACAGCGCAGCAGATGGAGTTGAAGCTAACGTTAAACCAGATTAAGTTTTGCCACCGATACGACTCCGATTTACAGGCTGAAATCCCTGGAAGAGGTTTCTGATGCGGGATTTATAGCAGCAGTAGGAAAACATGATGTATAGGGAACATTAACACAACAAAAGACACCTTAATCTCCCTGATGTTATAAAACACCACAACCACACTGTCTGTGTGACCGTTAAACAGTCAAGTCCTGTCATTCAGCAGCTCATCAGGTGCTTATTTCCATTCGGTCTCCTTTTACCTTCAGTGTAAATCAGCTTTAGTTACAAAATAAGATGCTGACGTCAGAGAATGTGCAGTAGTTTCACTTGTAGCTCATATTGTGGTATCACTCTTACCTACATGTACAGGGCCTAACCTTTACTGTACCTCTAATTATCAGCAGCTGCTTGAACCTCGTCCAGTGACAACATCAGAACTCTAAAGCAGCACAACTGTTTGCTCGTTGCACATTATTTGCAACACAAACCTTTTGTAATGGCAGCAGTAATTGATATTCTTGTGCGGCTGCAGAAACGGTGCAGTTGGAGCGAGCAGCCATCTGTAGGCCTTCATGATCCGACTTCAATCTCCTTATTTCCGCTCGGCGTTCACTTTATCTGTTAAAGCTCTTTGAAACCACGAGATAGAATCTATTTCCAGTGGTGCATTAGATGAATGAGTTGGTCTGTTTTTCCAAGACTGCACTCAGTAATTGATTATCCATGTGAATAGGCACAATGGACCCAGTAATGTTTCATTAATATGGGCTATATATTATATATATATTGCACAGCACGGTGGGGATACTTGATAAACGCGCTACACTAAATAAATAACGGCCTCTGTTATTGAGGGACGTAAGGGAAGAGATAACAGGATGACTCTAAGCTTTCTGGACTGAAATAATACTGATAGTCTAATCCACAAGGACGCCAAGCAAGCAAAACAGCACGTTCACCATATTCTCACAGGGAAACCATTTTGCTCCATCGCACCAACACGAGAAAAAGTCTTTCCGCTCCGTCTTTTTTTTTTTTTCTTTCCACCTCAGATCCAATTAAGCTATTTAACAACAAGTACGAGGAGATGCCAGCTGAGCAGGTAGCGGTGTTAATGGAGCTGCTCTGCTTTTCATTACAATGACTTTCTTCGAGCACCACGGGAGGCAAAGGCTTTTGAGTCAATATTGCTTTTCACCAAAGGAAGAGAGGAAAGCTAGGAAAGCGATCAAAGCATTTCGCATTTGAGAAGGAAAGCACTCTGTGCGGAGGCGTGGGCATCCAGCACCGGCACAAGGTAGATTTGGATGATGTCACAAAAAGGCTTTTTATCGCTGGGGAGGAAAATGGAGCAGCCACTGAACATGGAAAATGACAACAATGTGGGGTCTGTATCAACGATCTCAGGTGTCCCGGTCTTTACCAGTTACCCTATGGGAGGCTGCACGGAGCAAACTGGTTTTCAGAGGCACGTTTCCCCAAACTGTTACAACCAAGGCTCTGATGACTGATGACGAGTGAGTGTCCAGGTTTCTAGTCCTCTACATATATTTTGATGTTAACACACGCCTTCTTGTGGCTACTGTGCTATTCTGAGCTTCCAGTGGCGTCAACTGGGACGCGGAACAAACATGGGAGATCAAGCAGCTATACTGCAACACCGCTGGCTCCGTTTGAAGGCAGGAAGCTACACAGTCCATTATGTTCATGTGCCTTTGCAGCGTCGGCGCTCATAACGCTACTGATCTAAATATAATGGAACAAGGTAGCAGTGAGTCAGTGTTGGTGGAGTCATAGAGTGAACGCGTTAGATGGATGCACTGACATCGCACCACAGCGAACATCTGCCGTAGGAGAGCTTCCACCAAAGGGCCAAGCTTTTCACAATAAGGGCCTGGGTTCGGTTAGCGGTGGGTCAGGTGGAAGCAGCGCTGAAGGGGCAGGTGTGTGGGTGTGTGTGTGTGTGTGTGTGTGTGTGTGAGGTTTTCATGGATGTTTGGCTCTAAATGTCACCAGCGTTGTGTAGACGGCGACATGCGGCTTCGCAGACGGTGCCTGTAGGGGGCTAATTGTTAGTGTGAGCTAACAAGCTATTTGCAGTTGTGTTGTTTATATTTGTTGTTATTGTTGAAATAAGAAAACTGAAGTTGGAATTAAATTTAGTTGCTGAGAGAAGCTTGATAACAATAAGAGTTATAGTAATAATAAGAGTAATAATTCATAGTGACCACAGCTTTTTCATTAGCTCCACAGCAGCTGGTGTTAATGCTGAGGCCACTGAGCTGCTGTAGCTCACCGACCGTTGAGTTCTGCTGGTTGGACTGATTGTAGGGAGAGTTCTAAGTATTTAATGAGCCTCGTGTTGTGTGTCCGCTGTCGGCCCGGCAGCCTCCCAGCGCTGACGCGAGCTGTCACCGCGCCCAGCTGCTGTTTCCTTGAGACGCTTTCACCTCGTGATGTCACCTGCTCGTCCAACTTTGGCCCAGAAAGCAAATAAAGCGCCTGGAGTCTCGATGCTGAGCAGGATTTGAATTTCGCACACACTTGTTGAAACCACTCATTTGGATCCCGATGACGATGGGCTGGATTCTTGCTCCGAGCGACGCCTGGTTTCGCTCTCTCACCTCGTTACAGCCACAGACTCTTTCTCTGTGTAATGGGCTCATTTCACTGCATCCATACATGATTCACGACGGGACTCCTGCTCATTTACTTTGGGTAAAATCTGTACCCATTAATCTGTCACATGCAAATATATTAGTAAGAAAGACCAGTAAATGAATTTCCATCAGAATTGAAAGAATACTTTCCACATCTACATTCGACGCAGCGCGTTTAATCTCAACAACAACACTTGCTTCCTCCTCCGAGCTAAGTTTTAACCAGTGCCAACTCCCATCTGTGCGTCTGTGTCTGTCTTTGTTGTTCGCTCTTCTATTGTGCAGCAGACCCACACACATTGAGATATGTTATCCCGCTGCCATGTTTAGGAGGCAGCAGCTCCTGACATTTTTCTCCTGGCGCGACGGGGGCTTCGCTTGATGATGTGAAAAACAGTTTCTCAACTATTGCGCACACCGGATTTGTCTTTTACACCAAGCTACCGTTACTAAAAACAGAAGGTGTTTTTTATGTCACGTAACACTGATGGATGAGAACGGTTATGAAATAGTTTTGATCATAAAGGCATCCTTTACTTTAATGTATGACTGTGTAGTTCAGCAGATCTCATTCTTCTTCTGTGAGGATCAGCCTTGGGCAACGAATGGCGCTGGCCTTTCACACAGCTCCAGCTTTCCAAGGCACAACCTTCAGTCCGTGTCGTGATTGAACTCCGAGTGGATTGTTAAACCGTTATTGTCATAAGCCATTTCGCACAATGCAGCAAAACAAGGCCTCTGTGGCTGCAGCTGGGTGAAACACGGCCTCAGCCCCAGTGCTCTAGAGCACAACAGACGCGACGCGGCCCTGGAGGCTAAGGGTCAACGGGCTTCAGGTGCCGCTGATTCTCTTGATGCACTGCGACTTCACTGCTGGAAGTCGACTGGATGCTGTAACGTATGTGGGAGTGGGCGCCGCCCTCAGTCTGCCCCTAAAATGACAGCGCTGGTGTCGGGCGGCATGCGACGCGGCGGCGCTCGGGCCTCGCGGCGCTTTTTAATGGCGCCGCAGGTCCCACTTGGCCGTTTACTGGCGCTGAGGCCACGGCGGCGGCGTTCCTGCAGGCACAGCGCACAAGATCAGATCAGGCTGATTATGCAATAATTGTTAACAATGGGAGCGCCGTGTTCCTCTGCCAGGTTCTGTCTGCAGAGCTGTAGCTACAGCCTGTATGTCACGACATTTGGAATGCTCTATAAATTAAACGCCTATAAAGGAAAAGTCAAGGTCTCGCCTGCCGCCGCCTCGTATCCAGCGGCCCCCGCTATCGTAAATGATTGTAATGTGGCTCATATAATGTGTGAGTCCCCGCTGTCAGACCTTTGTCGCACAGGACTCGCAGGTGCCGCCGCTCACAAAGGTCCCGGAAGCTCAGCGGCGTTGCCCACTCGTGCTCCTGTTTGTTAATAACAGCGGCGTTTGGATGGAGCCAAGGGCACAATGGGAGTTGAAAGGACACAGTCGGCTATTTACAACTCTCTGATCCGGCGCCAAACCAGACAGAAGTCCTGTGCGTAACAAAAAATATTATAGAGCTTCATTTCCTCGCTGGGTGGCTATCAAACGCTTTGATGACAAATGTGATCCGTCCCTGAGGATGAATTAGTTTAAGTGTTTATACAGAAACCTGCAGCCGGGGACTGAACACAGTGGGTCGTCTGGCATTTGGGCCTGGATGCTTCAAAGACATCATCAAACCTACAGCTTCTGTCCAGGTCCTACACACGACGTCCTGTCAACACACACGCACACATTTATCTCTCAAAAAGTTCTTTCTCAAACTAGTTGCAATATTAGAGACAAGATTATTAAAAATTTGCACAAGGGATAAATAAAGTAAATATTTCTATTACTTTAGCCGTCCTCTGAATGTGACTCACTGAGTTACCACAATTGACCATAACGCGTGAAATGGACAACACCGCATCCTGTTTTTGAATTGCGTCCCCACAGGGACCCGTGGCTGCGATCACTGGAGCCCAGAGCCCGTAACACACAGCATCCCCGGTCCCTGCAGAGAACAGAGCGCTGCTGACACACCGGCACATCAGAGGCTCATTACGGTTTCAGTGATTGACCAAGAAAACTGTGGTTACCTCGTTTCTGACTCCTTTCATTTCCCCTCCGCCTCCTCTCGCATCCTTCAGCTTCGCATAGTGAACACTCTAAAGCAGATGCACGGCATGTTTTTTAGGCACCGTGTAAAAAAGAAGGTAGTTAAAGAAGCGCTGCCGCTCTCAAAGTTTGTTCCTGGTTTTGTTGTTGGATTTCTGTGAAGCACCTACTTCCCCGCTGCAAGGATCATTGAAATTCCACATTTGATTTCAAAAAGTTTTTCCGCCCAGATTTGGACTGCCTGCCAGGATTTATAGCAGATTAACTTTGAAAGTGATTTAGCTCGTGGATTCTGCAGCCGCTACGAGGCCAGAAAAAAAATAAGTCTTCTCCTCCTCCAGTTCTGCCGTCCTCATGTTCCCACATACGCTAAATATTCCAAACATGTAAAATATGATGTGTCTGCGTGCTCTTATCACCGCAGTGAAGTATATCCAAACTTAATTAGAGGTCCGGGTGCAAATGGAGATGAGTGACAGTCATGTGGGCATAACTATAAATGTGACACGGGTCCATACAGGCGTTATCTATCAGGCCTCACAATAAACGCACTCACAGGGAGCATTTGTTTCTTCCCTCCTTCAGCGGAACAGTAAAATGCAACGGTGGCGCACAGAGGATTTAGTGGGCGACACAATGCACCCGCGCGAGTTCAAAGCTCAGTGTAATCACATTTCATGCGTTCGGATAGATATCTGAACAAAACCGATAACGGCCTCATAAAACCCGGACGAGGAATAATGAATTATGTCGCCAGCAAATTCGGGCGAGGGCCTATCGGCTTCTTCATCTGATCTGGTGGCGAGGGGACGCCGCCGCCATCCGCTCGGAGACGCGTCTAATGGGTCGGGGACAGCGGAGAAGCCGGATTGGATCTTTGAGTTCCGGAGGAGGTGAGGGTTCGCGCATACTAAGAAGTCGGCACTAATTGTTGAGCGTCTGCGACGTGATTGGTGGAGACGTCTTGAAGGGCGCGTCTGGCTTCTTTAAGACCCCCAGACCTGCATTAATGGATTATTCCAGGCAGCTACATGCAGCACTACGTTAGCAGCAACTCGTTAACATTGTCTATTCCTGTTTGGTGCTGAGCAGCTAGCGTGCAGCGGCTTCTAGCGCAGATTGCATTCTGGGAACAGGACCTCTCTGCTGCTGAAGCTCCCGGAGACAATGCTGACGGCAGCGCGGGGCCAAAACAATAAAGGAGTGGGAAGATCTCGGGGAAGTTTCAAGGTGCGACATTTCCTCAGGTCCTCGACAACTGGGTTCTCGCCTCGCCTGAATGGGCCCATTAGCTCCCGCTTATTTGTTTGGCATCGCTCAGCGTCCCCGCGAGGCTTTGGGCGGCGCACACAGGAGGGAGTGTGTGTGGAAAGAAAAGGAATGTGAAGTTCACCAGACGTCGTCTCAGCTGATTGTTCCCTGGACGCCACAGGAGAACGTTGGAGCAGGTGCTGATGACTTGGGGCATTAATTCAACACTTCTCACCTGCGTTGCTGTGCGCTGGTAGGACGGCATTGCCCCCCAATAGCGCCGTGGCGCTGAAGTCAGATTTTATTATTGCATATAACCTTAAAAAAACGCATTGTCTTCAGATGAGATGAGAGGAAGTGGCTCCGGCTGCAGCATATTCTGTCACACTGGCATACAGTAGACATACATTAAAGCATTAATTAGGCTAATGAATTAACCCATTAGCATAACAGCTATATTTAATACATCATAGTGATTATGGAAAGACATTAGACAGCTCAAGTGCCTCCTATTTGGACTTAATCCAGCATTTCCCAGAGATGATTAGGGCCCTGCCAGATTTGGGCCTCAGCTTTTTGGTGCCTGCTCAGATCTGGCCCAACTATTTGGACTCAATTTAAGCTCCACAAAGAAATCCCTCCCGCTTGGAAATTGCTCCTCAGATGAAAAGACAGGACTAAAATACAGCCATTCTGTTTTTTAAAGAGCTCATTTCAGGACTTTTCTCATACTGTTGCCTCTATTGCTCATTATCTCCTTGTGAAAAGCACGAGCCAGGAGCCAGACGCCGAAGCCTTTGTTGGCATTTTACTCATTTGAACTGCCCGGCCTTGTTTAGGAGGTGGCTTTAAGGTGCGCGCGAGTTAATCTCTTGTGAAAACACGGATCTCTTTCATTGCGGAGCGACAGCGGGAGAAATCAAAAGGACGTGATTGTAACTGGTGTCAAAGACCTGTATGTTTCACCCTTAAGCTCCCATCAGTCAAAATCCCGCCCATGAGCAAGGCGGCCTAATTGGCCGACAGACTGCAGGACAACCCGGAGGTCACATGTGAGCAGATCTGCGTACAAACAACGGCTAAATATGCTGGAGGCGAATGCGACTTCCAAGTTTGGAGACTAGAGGAAAATTAGGGTCTGCACAAAGCGTCTCCACGCGCGCCGTCAGCAGATACAGCTGCCAGCACAGCTGGGCGTCTGCAGAGGAAGTGCTCTCGCAGCAAAGAGTCACGGCACATCCTCTCACCAAAACATCTGTCACCGTGTCATTTAAGATGAATAGCTGGTGATTACACAATGATGCTTTTGTCAGGAGACGCCTTCAGACCCCATGATTCTGTGTCCGCGACAGGAGCGTTCAAACGGCTGCGTCCGTCCGAGAAGAGTCTCGATCCTGAAATCAGTGGAAGCTAAAGCTTAACCTTTAATTCGGCTTCAGTTCAGTTAGAGAAAAGAAAATCAAGCCTTTGAGGAGCTGAAAATCTGCTGTGACACGACAAGTATTCGACTTAATTTTCAATCACTTCATAATCAGCCAAATTTAGTCTCTTTGTTTATTAATTTAAGGAAGTAACATTGTGCTTTTTATTGTCAGCAGAAATCCCAGATTTCTAACTGCTGCAACAACAACATTAGATCTGAAAGCACCTGGTTTGTAAAATGCGGTTGTTTTCTAGGAAAAAAAATCCTCAGGCTCCAAGAAACGAACGTGTTTTATGTTTGCAGCTGCTGCAACAGCTTGAACAAAGAGAATAACTGGGCAGTTATGGCAAAAACCACGTCGAAATACGTAAACAGCCACATGTGTGAAGGTGAAACATCAGGAATTCAACCTCCGAGCGAGCGACGACGCAGCAGCGCTGACCCACAGCCTCACGTTTCTGCATCAAACAGAGACAGAGCGTCGCTTCACAGCCACAAAAGTCACGCTGGAACCAAGAAAAACTATATTTATATTTGATGACAAATCTATTTTGCAGTCAAGTTCTTGACAATATAATTCATTCATTAAACTCGCAGCCTTTTTCCAACTTTTGCTGTTGCTTTCATCAGCGGCTCCATCCATGAAGCCATTCACAGTCTGCACAGAAAGTCGGAACGCTCAGCCACAGACAGCAGATCTGTCACGAAGACGGCTGAACACTGGCGACTGTCACAGTCAACCTTGAGTTAAAATTCTATGGAAAACACAGCTTTTGTTTTGTAAATTCCTAAAAACAATAGAGGTTTGCCTGCGAGTTGCGTGCAGGGGAATACGGACTGTTCTAGTTCACGCTGCGTCGAACTGGTTGTTCTGGAAACGGCTGAAATCACGATGCTATAAATACATTAGCGACGTGACGCGGGCTCGTTATCGCTGTTGTAATAACAGAAAACCGAAGCGATTTGGGTTCGCTGACGCACGGCATGTATATGACCCCGGTTTACGGGTTTCAGGCCAGGACGTTGACCAGCGGAACCTCAGCGGAACCTCAGCGGAACCTCAGCGGAACCTCAGCGGAACCTCAGCCCTCTGCTTCAAACTGCGAGCGGCTGAGATTACAAGCTTCCGTGCAGCAGCCGCTCCTCTGACCTCTGGGCATGTGCTGCCCCTTTTTATGAACCCACTCCACCGTTTATTAACTGACTCGCTGCCCGCAAGTCTTGCGGAAAGGAGCGTACAGTAGCACAGTCTGTTTGAGTGGAAGCGGAGAGAAAACCCCTCTTTTTTCCCCCTTTCGCCCCATGCAAAACATCCTCAGCGTGTCGTTTTCAAACCCCAAGCGTTTCATTTTCATGCACATCCTACACGTGAAGACTACAGACGCCGCTGACGTTTCCTTGATGCACCAAAATAATAACAAAGCCTCGTAGGATGTAGGAAAAGTCTTGAAAACATTTCATGCTGACTCCATGCGGAGGCATAACATGAATACGATATGAGATACACATTTAGGCATGTATGACGTTCAAAGTCATCCCCTCTTACTGCATCTGAGAGACTGGCACCGCGTTTTCAGCATTAGTGAGTGCGGAACAAGGACCCAGCGGAAGCGCTACCCTTGGGGGGAAGTGTGTCGCCTGTGGTTTTGGACGTGCTTTGAACTTGAACGAGTCCTCTATCAGTACACAGTGCTGCTGGGAACGTATTAGTATGAGAAGTGCCACGATAACTCTGCCAAATAAGACACGCCGTGGCAGGCTGCTTGGGCAGCAAACACGCAGCAGATGCTCGCTGTTCTGCAGCTATCGCGCCGACAAACTGGGGCACTCCAAACAAATTGATCTGTACACAGAAATACAGCTGAGCGGGCTTAAAGACCCGCCCGCGGGGGGTCAGGGGTGAGGCGGCTGCAGCGTATGGCGAAGGGGGAGCACAGCGCTTCATCTGCTGACTTCGAGTCCCCTCCAGTGACCCTGCTGAATATTTGAATAATTTCAAACAGGCCTCAAAGAAGTGAGCGGTTTACACAGGACGCTGGAGCCACCCAGCACCCCCCGCCAGCCCAGAAAGCCCGTGTACGGAGCTGTAATCTAATTTCTCAGCTGCACAGTTGGGCCCCGGTCTGACTATAAATGAGCCTGGTGACAATATTGTAGATGTTTTTTTTTTTTTTTTCGTTTCCAGTAGAGAGGAGCTGAAGACATGAATGTGGTTAGTTCAGATTCCGCTGTGTTTCAGTCTCCAGCGTTCAGAGGCCGCTCTGACTGCGAAGCGGCGGCGTATGAAATATAAAGTGCATGGAAATCTTGTGTTGAACCAAGAACATGTGTGTCAGTATCAACGCGTTAGCACATTAGCACTGCTAGCTGTAGCTCGTCTCTGACCTGTTTCTAAAAAGAAATACAATGTCAAACCTTTCTGTTTTCTCTTCCTTGTCTCCATCCCTTAATGAACTAAACTAATCTTGTCTATTTAGGATTTGATCTCACAGCGACAGTGACGGACTTGAAATTATGAGATTAAATCATATACATTAGTGTAAATGAACAGCCTCACTCTAACTAACAACTACACTATCACACCGGAACCTTTGAGCAAGGCTCTGAGGCTTCGCTCAGCAACTCAGCTTTCTAAATGTACTTGACTGGTCCCTGGAGGAAATCTGCATGACTGACTGACTATGAAGCAGCGCGGCCGCAGAAAACCCTCATATGAGCTCAGCAAAGTGAATAAGTAACAGGGCACAAACCAAAAAGTAGTTATTTTCCCTCTTTGGACGCTTTGCATTTTACACCTATGAATGGGGATAAAGCTGCCAAAGTGCTGGAAAGAGCACTTAAAATAGCGTTTCAACACTTGACAGGTTTCAAGCACAGTTTGCAAAATGGCATTTAAAAAAAAGGAGTCAGGATATTGTCGGCAAAAAGAAAGTTGTCTATGTTGCAGGAGAGGCTTTTTAAATTATCTGTGAGAGAAGCTGAGCTTTATTCCTGTCTGTCGTTTATGTCATCACTTTGTTTCATTGTAGTGTAATAATACGAGTAAGATAAACTAATATGGACCAAACCACTGACCTGCTTTAAAACTAATGAAAGTATGAATATTATGGATTTTCACCCGCAGGTATGAGTAAATCTCAGAATGCTTCATTCCGTGTTATAATATCAAGTCCAAAATTCAGCTACCGTAGCACACGGACCTTGAAGTGGGATTCTGTTGGTGGTTTGGCTATAATCATGATGTGTTCAGCAAAAAAGCAGCTCTCTGCTCTTAGACGTGCATCTCACTTTGAGTAGAAGTACTTCACCAGTCGTCTTTAAATACCACGGAAAACAAAATACACATTGGAGCAAAGGTCCATAAATCATACTTGTGTTATTAAACCTTAATAGAAGAAACTGAATGAGTTTAACATTAAGTCCAGTCGATCTGCAACATCTGCATCCTGACAGAGACGTCTTCTCTCACTTTACAGGTACTTATACTCCATAGAGCAGAACTAGATTACACAGACAATGAGTCACCGTTTACACGGTCCGGGTCCGTGTTCGGCGCTGGTCCGTTGACACACTGTGACCGGTCGTTGGCGCTCAGACCGTTCTCTCCACCCGCCTGTGCAAAGGAAGTGGATTTAGCTCCAGTTGGACACACAGTAGATCGCACTAACAGCGGGTATGTGGTATCTGCTAAGTGCAGTAGTAGCTGGTGTTTGTGTTACTGTCTGCTTGAGGGAAGTGTCGTCTGTGGAAGCTGCTGGAAACACAGAGTCAGAGTCAGAATCGCTTCATATGCATCATCTTGACTGTCTGTATATGTCTCTGTGAACCTAAATGTTAAAACAGCTGAAGTGTCCCAAATATGTGGACAGAAGCGAAGACGTTCTCAGTGAACCATCATCTATATTCACACTTCTTCTTTTCCTTCTTCCATTTCCCAAGGGCTGCGTTTAATTATATTTGAGACAAGGAGACTGTAATGGTGAAGCTGTGAATTTTAGAGTTATCAGCAATAACTCAGGATTAGTCTAAGCTGTCTTAGAATAGACATGTGGGAGAAGGCTATTTGTGAATTATGCCCTTTTGGGGGGAAACCGTGCACAATGTCAGGGAAATGTACAACACGCTTCTATGATGTGTTCCTGTTTTGTGTATAACAGCTGATAGCACACGCTGCGTGCAGCAATTCAAGCCCTACTCGTGCACGGCACACGCGCAGCATCTACAGCATAGAGGACGCTTGTTATGCTCACCCAGCGCAGCGAATGGCAAAAGTCTGCTGAATGCGGCTGCAGAAGGATTCAGGGAGGTGGTGGTGGGGGGGGGGTCAGCTGCAAGCTCGTCAACACATGATGCATCGTCTACATGGTGGGAACCAGCCAGTCTGTGTTTGAAAGTCAATGTGAAAGCATGAGCCAACGTTAGAAGGGCCGGTGGTGGTGGGGGGTGGTGCTGATGCTGGGGGGGCTCTGTGACTGATCCCATCTCTTTCAGCGCAAATGGACACAAACACGCACCTGTTGTTTTCTACACAAAGACTTTTTTCGTTGGTAAGTTGTTCAAACACTCTGTGTTCCTTTATTAGGCACAGCTAGAATAAATCCAGATATGATCTAGGTTGGCACTAAATTACATTGTCTCGTCTACTGGCTGAGAATCAAAGGGGAATTTTGTGCAGAAGCAGAAATTATTTACATAGATTTGCATTTTTTGATCCGCCATAAGTACTTTCCCGCTGTTTTAAACAGAAACAAAATCATTTTGAGTTCCAAGGATGAAGCTGATCCTAATGAGGTAAAGATCCCTGTGAAACCTTCCTGTCTGGGCCTAAATGTCCTGAAACGCTTCATGCCTCCGTCTCCGTCACAGCAACCTGCAAACCTTAGTCCATTAATAACCCATTGAACGCTGGGACGCCGTGCAGAGCTTGATTGATTGTGCTCGCAGATATGGTAATGCAGCGAGTGCGTCTGAACCAGTGCGTTCGCAGAGGCGAGGAGCAGCAGGAGCCGCAGGCAGGGCTCCTACCTGGACCTGGGCCCATGAATAAGTTTGTATAAAACAGCCTTTCGTGCCTCGTGGCACAGAACTAGTGTAACGCTGTTTGTCTGCAGGGCTTCGCTGGGGCTGTTTACCAGCCCAACGCGTCCTGCTAAACCGCACCACCGCTCAACGCTCTGCGCCTTAAACTTTCAGGCAGAGCTCCCGCGTGGAGGCGGCGCCGGCCGGCGGGCGCGCGTGGGAGGCGACGCCTTCATAATTGTGTCAAAGTTTGACGGAGAATATAGATTTTAAATGTCAGCGCCTGATTGAGCTCCAACACGGATGCAAATGAGGCGCTGGATCTCGTAGACAGCTGTTGATATTTGTCCCCGTAATTGAGTGATTTATTTCCAGCGTCACACGTCACAAACAGCGGGTGGACTGAGCGTGGCCGTGCAGTGTTTATGGGCAGAACCGCGGTTCACGTGGGATCCGGTCAGAGACGGGAGGTTTCCCATTGTTCCGGCTGTGGCTGTGACGCGACCCGTGGCCTCGGCTTTGACTCGCTGTCACTCCAGAGGCAGAAGGAGGCGGGGTCGCCGCGGCGCCGTCACTCATCTCCCTGCGCCGGAGGACGGGGAGCGGGCGGCGGCGGCTCCAGGCGGCTTCGGACGCAAAGCTCGGCGTTTGCTGGTGCAAACGAACGCGTCACGACGAGTGACACCGGCGTGAGCCGAGGGGATGAAGGCAGATGAAGACGAGTATGAGCAGGAACAAATGTGGCAGATTTGACCATAAACCGTGTGTATGTGTGCGTGCGCGCGCACGTGTGTGTGTGTGTGCGTGCGTGTGAGCGTGTGTGTGTGTGTGCGTGCGTGTGTGTGTGTGTGTGTGTGCGTGTGTGTGTGTGTGCGTGCGTGTGAGCGTGTGCGTGTTCGTGTGTGTGCGTGCGTGCATGCGTGCATGCGTGTGTGTGAACCTGACTAACGCATGTCCTCTACGCGTTTCCCGCGTCTCTGGGGAACGTGGGACATTTTCACAGGGCATGTGTGTCTTCTTTTCTTGTTTAATTCCAGTCATGCAAAGGTCAAAGCCGTGTTTACACAGCGTAATGAATAATTGAGGATGCAGTTATGTTAGAGGTGAAAAGTGAATATTCCTGGCGCTCTTAAATAAATCTATTGGTGTTGCCTTCCTGCAGGCGGAGGAGGGAACGGTTCAGATAGCATCTCTGTGCTCTCTATCACAGTTGCTTGACTTAGACACTCAGCCTAATTAATCCAAAGCCCTCACTTTAATTGCCTTAATATATTGGCCCTTTGTCTTCTTTATCTTGATTTTCTCATGACGTCTATTTCCCCTTAATTGATTCAAAAGCAGATCTAATCTCCTCGCTGAGTGCCGACTACGTATTGATAGCTTTGGTTTAAACCAGCGACAGTTTTGCGCTTCCCATTGTCTGCACTAATTACAGCGGACATGATGCATTGTCTCGGCCAACTGCTATTGAACTTCCAGTGTTAGCACCAAGCACTCAGCGCTCTTGTTTGGTTTTTGACAGGAAACGACCAATGAAGACGGCCGAATGGTGGTCGGCTGCCGTGGTTCTGCTGGGGCTCGCTGCGCTCGGCGCCGCCGGGAGGCCCAACAAGGAGGGATTCGGGTCACCGCCCTATCGACCGCTCGTGAGGTTCCGACACAAGGTATTGATCGGCTCCTTTTTCTGTCTGTAACCGGAGGACTGCGCTTTTGCCAAGTATGAAGCTAATTACGGTGGCACTTCCTGCGTCAGACGAATCTCCCGTGGTTGTTGTTTTTTTTCCGCCCACTGGAAAATACTTGATGAGTCATTATAACCCCCCCCGCATCACATTAACGTGAGGCAGAGCCGCTCTGACTCCAGCGAGGACGTCTGCGTGGCGTTGTTTTAATGTAAGCGATGTCACTGAGGCCCAGCGACGCTGCGTCGTGGCTCCAGCGCCTCAAGCTAACTCTTTATTAATCTCGTTCTCTGCATCTGCAACAGGAAACTGCTTCTTCTCAGCTCCACGACAACCAAAGTGGGGAAAAGCAGATTGTTCTGGCAGATGGCACTCGAGCAACGTGCTCAGTGTTTTGTCAGGTTACATCGCAGCCTTTCCGGGCACATTCCTCCTCAATCGCCCTTTTTGTCCCATTCATTTGTTTGACAAACGCGGCTCCGTTCTCCTATTAAGACGCAATTTGTGGGGTAATGATGATAATTCTGCGCTTCTTTTAATCCCTCATCTTTAGACGACACGCTGCCTTTAAAGGCTGCTCCAGGGTGAGGAGAGGGAGAACTGAGGGAACAGATGGCTGGAGCGTCATTGGACTGTGTCACCGTTGAAAGAGGAGCTGGGAGCGATTCAGCGCCTCTGAAACCACACGCTGGTCAAACAAAGTCTGACCTTTTTGAGCGGAATTTAATAAAAAAAAAAAAAAAAAAAAAGATTCCTTCTAAACGTGAGGAATGTGGACGCGAAGCAATGCAGGAGTTCCGCCGCCGCCTTTTAGCTACGGCTCTCGTACAAAACGTGTAAAGAGATTTAGTCTTCAACACCCGCAAATCCTGTTTGACCTTTGTAAAGTGCAGATGTAGCGTTTCTGCCAGGTTGAGTTGCTCTTCGTGAAGGAGGAGCGAGGAAGAAAACGAGCTCGGCTGTGAATTCAATTCTCCAAGACGCCTGGAGAACGCCCAGCGGAGCCTTTGGTTCCCCATAAACAGCCCTGCAGCTTTAAAACTTCCATGTGTTTTGTACATTCTGTCCCTTAAATCCTTTGTAAAGAGCGGGTTCTGACTGCAACTTCCACGAGCGGCCTCTGTTGGGGCTGAGCAGTCGCAGTCGCGGCTCTGAAGGACAACGTTCGACACGGTCGGTGCCGCGATCGCAGCCGACCTCATAAGCTTTTCCCCACAAAGACTCCAATCTGTGCGCGGCACTCGGCCATAAACAGCCGGTCACGTGCTCCGTCGCTAATTCCCGGGGTATTATTTCTGAAATCCTCCACACGGGGTCAGGTACAGGACGCGCGTCCCATCTCCTACAATTCCACCACCGTTATAATTAGTGTTAATGCGAGCAACAGTCGCGCTGAGGTTACTCTTCTAAGGCTTCTGTTGCACAGAGATCCTGTTTTATAGCCTCTTATTTCACTCAAGCTGTTCCGCAATGTGTTTCACTGTAAAAGTGATGGAGAGTCTCAACGTGTAATTTGTAGAATTCGTGGAAAAGTGCCCGGACGCGCTCGACACGGGGGACAAAAGCAATTTCTGCGAGTTTGACGCTCTGACATCAAGCTGTTATGCCGGGACAAACAAAATGGACGCAAGCACAACTGTGTGCAAAGCCCCATCCATCCAGCGGCGGCTTGGCCACACGGCAAATCTAGATTAACAGGGGATAAGCAGGGGCGTGGAGGGAGGCGAGGGAGCGCTGGGCAAACGAGAGTGAGATGAAGAGACGCGGCAGAGGAGGAATGACGAGAATGCGTGGCCATTTCTCAACGCACCTGCGGCGGAGGCTGCGACAGGCAGCGCTGGGAGGGGCTGCTCCTCCCGCGGCGGTGATTTCCACCGCCCTCCTCCCCTCTCACTCCGCCGGTCAGTTTTATCCCCAGCCTTTGTCACTCATTTTGATGAGCTGTCTGCTGTTAAATGGCAGCTAGCCTGAGGCTGAGGCAAGCGGCTTCTGTAAAGGCTCCACGGGGCCCGAAGAGGCAGGCGCTGTCTGGAGCAAACCTCACAGCAGAATAACAAGGTGTCCGGCCCGGCCCGCATTAACCCGGGCTCTTTGTAGTCTCTGCGCCTGCATTGTTATTTTATTGTGCTTGTTGCAGAGCGGCGCTCAGGACGGACGGATGCTGACGTTTCAGGAGGACGGGGTGTTTAGGGTCAGTGGTGTGAGACAGACCTCTCCCATTCTCAGTGGTTTATGATGCTATGAGGACGACTGTGGGAAGCTCCTGTTCACTGCCTGCATCACACACGGTGTCAGTGCAGGAGGACAAAGTAATCTGCTTGTACTTGATTTCATTTGGCTGCGTATCCGATCATCGGCGCCAGGTTCAGGTTCTTTTACTGTACCGGCACGTTATTCCCTGTGAGTTATCTGAGCCAATATCGTGGCTGTGGCCATATTAAAGTCAATAAGACAGTTTTATCGCGGGGCTTTAACACAGCTACAGCCTCCACTCATTCTGCACCGCGGCTCCGGTCTGAGTGCGGCGTCTGCTGGAAGTTGAAGGGTATCTTGAAGCTGATGGTGTGGAGGAGTGAGAGATATGAAATCTGAAGCAGCGGGGGAGAGGGCAAGGAGGATGGCGACGTCGGCGCCGCGAAGGGATTGAGAGATAAAGCGAGCGAGACAGAAGCGCGGGCGGCCGGCCGGCCGGCGAGCTGTGACAGGGGCAGACGAGCCACAGGTTGTGCAGCTGGGTGCCCGGGCGTCCCCGGAGGCTCGGGTCTGCCAGCGGCCCGGGGGAAATCACGCTCCTCAAACAAATGAAGTGTGAACGCTGTCTGGCGTATGCAAATGAGCCGCACTCGATATCTCCTCCACCTGTAGTGGGATTCCAAATGTCAACTCTTTTAGTGCGTGGCGGAGACACAAAAAAATGTCAGACAGCCACAGGTGTTGTCTGTGATTTGCGCCTGCTGGGGGTCAACGGTCAACAATGTTGTGTTAAACATCTACAAAGACGCTGACGTACGGCTTCATACCTGAATAGACGCTAAAACATTTTATGGTGCTTATAGAAACAAAGTTTTTGATTAGGGGGGATTAATTTCAGAATCTTCAAAAAAACCCAAAATGTAAACATCGGTTTTGTAACTTTCTTAGATGAGTCCAAACGTCTTCTTTATAATGTTATTGCGCGTGTGGGTGTTTGTTCATTTCCTAATTAATCCGTGGCAGCAACATATTTACTAGATCCTCCCGTTCTGGCTCAGTCGCAGCGCAGCAACGACAAAAAGGTGAAAATCGCACCAT